>NC_086330.1:352925113-352975113 GCF_032445375.1 Bacillus rossius redtenbacheri
TTCCTAATCGCATCAATAAATTCTGCTACATTTTCTCAACAATTTTATTACTGAATGAATTCGCGGGGGGGGGGGGGGGGGGGGGGGGGGGGGGGAACGTTACCAATAATCAATTCTTACTATATCCGTACATCAGCATGGCTAATTTCTTAACAATTTACTACACTCACAGTGTAGGTTAAAATGACGAGGCTTACAATCAACCTGACTCGCAACCTCTTAAGGTCCGAACTCTGATCGTGTAGTATCTATGTTTGCACCAACTTCAATGATGTGTTTCAGAGTCGAGAAATAGAGGAAACAATTTTGGATGCATCAATCTGTATCTAAAATCACGATTATAAAAACGACACTCTGACTAGGTTCAGCTATAACCACCTGACTACCGAAACCCTATTATGATCGGCTGAAATTTACAATCTCTCACGTGTGACGTCAGCTCTAAAATACCCCCTAAACATGCGTCCATATCATAAGAAAATCAACAACAAAAAAGGTTATGTAGTTTTTCACAGTTCTTTGAAACATACATTTAGTAGTTGTGCTTAGAAACATAGGTTAATTAGTTATTATGGATAAGTGGTTTGTACACTGGCATTCAAAGTGTCGAAAACCACAACCCTAACACAGCATTCTGCATAAAAAATGATAAGAATAGTTAATAAGGGGTGCATATAGCGTATAACTAGACAACGAAAAAGAAATAATTTGTCGTTGAGCAAATACGCAGTAGTTTATTATGTTTGGAAAAAAACTCAAAATGATTTTCTACACTGCACTAAAATGAAAAGAAGTACCTACCTATATATTATGACAAATGTAAATAGAAAAGTGACAATTATTGAATATTGATTTTGTTGGCCCAGTTACAGGATAATCGGGAGGCCACTTTAGAACTAAATCAAACTGCTAGCTTAAGCAAAAAATGTCACGCACATCGATTGCTTATCCGTAACATTAAAATTCTTAATCAGAATATAATTCTATACATTCGAAGGAAGTATCTCGATCTTCCACAGAGATGGGAAGAAAAAAAAAAACAAGAAATTAATTATTACGCAACTGAAAAATACATAAACAATTTATTTGATACATAATAACGAGACTAATGGTTTCATGATAAGCCAAAAATATGCATAACTGTGTTATGTATACTAAAATTTAAAAATAAGACCCCCCAAGAAGTATCAATAGAAGGAAAGTTACGAAACAAAAAAAAAAAGTTAACCGTTAGTTACGAAGATCGTGTGCGCAGGCAAAACTGCACTTCAACGAGAGGCGAATGTTTACTTAGGCTACGAGGCCTCACGAAGATGTTTTTAATTGCGCCCCCGGCAAAAACACAGGCTAGGTCCGTAATTGTCCGCAATTATTTTTTTCCCCTTGGAAACTTTCACCAGAAAGAGATGTGTTCCCGCCGGCATTGGGGAGTTTCGACGAGCATAAACAATGGAAGCTCGGAAAAGTTCCACGAAGATGACCGCGCCCCATTGCGTTGTCGGGGAGATTCCGTAATTACGGCGAGCCGAGACGTGTAGTCTCGTGAGCGAGCAGGACCTCAAATGGCTCTCTCTCATGCCCTCTCTCCCCCTTCATTTCCCCCCAGGGCCCTTTGCGACAGTCGCGCTTGACATTCTGACCAGCTCCGCCGAGAGGCACCGGGACGAGAGGTCAGATGGTATCGCACGCGCGCCAACTCTTACAAATTCAACATGCACGCTATTCGTTAGTAGCGTCGTGCCGGGTCTCTCTCGGCTGTCGGCGGCCGAGACAGCTGACGAGCGTTCCCTCGCGTCCGCAACGAAGCATCGGCGTCTGGGTTGAAGACCAAATGGACTACTTCCAGCAGACAGAAAAGAAAAAGAAAAAAAAACCGGGGCGGGAGTTTAAATTTGGCGAGTTGAATAATAGAATAAATTGAAACGCATTTAGATGCGAAACAGAGCCGACTATTGCAATGCATACCGAATAAACGACAAAACAACATAATTCAATCATAAGGAGCAGACGCTTTTAGGCGAGGTTCATAAACCACGCAAGAAAGTTTAACAGAGAAGTTTCTTAATACTCGTTTATGAACTAAGCAAGTCGCAAAACCGCAAACCAAGCATCGTTCAGACTTCAACTTCTTGCGTTTCGGTTTGCGTTTCAGCCCTATATTTGAAGTGAAAGTGTTAAAAAAAAAAGTTTGAAAACTTTTGAAGGGCAGACGTCTATATATGTGCATAAGACGGTCACGATTTTTTTTTTTATCATATACTTATATCACGTTTTCACTTGTTCAACTTTAGCACAATAAAATTAAATTACACTTTTATATCAATTATTGACAATTTCATATGTTTTAATAATAAACATGAACAAATTCAAGTTGTAGGGTTGGTGACATCTTGCGACTTTCGTGCTTTATAAACGACTGTTATTTTCTTGCATTGGTTGCGTGTTAATATGTTGCGTCTTTTGAGTAGTTTAAAAACCCGGCGTTACCCCTGTAATACTGACAAAGGCACACAGCCAACTACTTATATATGTGTGTGTGTATATATATATACATATATTAATTTTTGACGGTCGAGATCAGTGGGGTACGTACGGGCAGTGGGTTCCTCTCCACAAAACGTCTAAACAATCTAACATTCCCACCTACATAAGTAAATAAGTTGATAGCAAAGAGCGAGCAAAGCTGTGTAGCAGCGCTGCAAATGAGTGCACCGTGGCGTTTAAAACTCATCGTTCAACAATCTACATGTATAATAAATGTACTCATGGTTTGTCTTGTGTGCCGCTAAACTCCGCAACTCACCCCTGCAGCCCCATGGGGGTTATGTGGTATGGTAGCCCCCCATTCCCCCATCATGAAGAAGGTTTCAGTTTGGAACTGCAGGAGTTGGGTGTTGGGTATGAAGATATGGGTGTCAAAAGAGGCCATCACACCAATGGACTTCTTATGTTATGGTAAGTCAGTGAATCAGCTGGGAATTAAGTGCAAAGTGATCGAGATTGGACAGAATGTTCCTGAATCTTCCGGAAGGTTCAAGAATGCTCTAAAATGTCCCAGAAGAGACTTCCCGTTCCTGTTGGATATGAGATGGTTGACTTTGTCCGAGCGAAACGAGGATAACTCCTGCTAGTAAAGTACTGAAATCAACTACATTCGGTAGATCACTCAATTCATTTTACAAAATGAAATCCTGCATACGCCCCTGGTTGAGATGAGTTATTTAATGTTATGGCTCGAAAAACTACAGGATCAAGCTTGGACTCTTGTTGAAGTCAATTATGTCAACGGCTTCCACTCAAATGAAACAACTCTTAGCTTGTTAGTTTATACCAGACGATATTATCTGCCGTGCCGATAATTTGGATAAATAGTTAAATATAAAATAAAGGCAAACACATTTCAATTTCAAGATGACATAGTATGAACCCACTTCAGTTTATTCGATGGTAATATCTCACCATTGCCTTTTAACATAAAAACAAATGCGCAATTTCTAATAGTGCGGCAGAGGCACTCCTGCGAGTAATGCTTCTGCTGAATACCACACAATAATGCAATACTCTAAAAAAATATGTACAAATATTAGTGAAACAAATGGCGGGCCATGATCGTAGGCCTTGGTATTGGAAGTCATCAAGTGTGTGTGTCTGTGTTGTCCAAGGTTTTTTTTTTTGTTGTCATTTACTCTGTCTCAACTGTCTAGTCATCAGCCCACTGTGTTCGTCAGCGCTGCGACATTTTATGACTAATTTCTTCCGCGCAATTATCTGTGCTGTATATGCATTTAACTTTCGGCATCGGCTGATTATGGCTTGTTTTCCCGTGTGTTCGTGTATTCATCTCTTTGTCAGTTTCTTGACGTTTCTCTAAGACATACCGTGTTAAACAAGCTTTGGCATGTTCAAATAAAAAAAAAAGGTTCTAATCAATCTTCCCCGTTACACGAACTCATTCAAAGAACGCATCAAAAGCTCGTTAGCAGGAATCATTTGAGATGAACCGTTGGGGATAAGGGGGGAGGGAGTGAGAGAGAGAGAGAGAGAGGTAGCGAATGGGGAAGCATCTCCTTCGCAGTGTTTCGCATAGCTGATGCGAGAGAAGTTAACGAACCCCTGTAACTTCCGCATGCCGGCCCGCCCGAAGCCCGAAGCCTGATCGCCACGTGCCGGGCCTGGGGCGTAACGAGTCGGTCCGATCGGTAAAAAGCGGAAGAGGAACCGGTTTTCGTCCCGCAACGTAACTGGAAGACGCAGAACCTTGTCCTACTCCCTCATAAGCATATTAGTCTTCATTGTGGTGATGAGGGGAGAAAAAAGATAGAGAAAGACAAAACTAAGAACACAAAAAACTAGTTCTGACGTATTTTCGTATGCAGAGGACATACAACTTCCCCCTCCCTCCGAATACTAAAAAAAAAATATCATTCCTATCAATAAAGGGAAGAATTTTAAAGTAAACAGCGGGCAGAGAGGTTCTACAACCCCCTTCCTCCCGTCCACTAAATGAAATTCTACTTACGTTCATAATTGTAAGGCCAACTTAGGGTTCTCACAGGTAATTTTGAATGAATGTACTATTTTCATTTACAAGGACACCTGGACTACTTTTACAGGGTTAACAGTGCGATTTCAAGAACCAAAGCGATAATACTGACATGAGTTTCGATAACGTGTCTCATTTTCAGTTGAAAACAAGGCATGCAAATGTATTAATTGACAAATCTGGGAATAACTAGTTAATTCTTGGAACAGAAACAGTTACCAAGTACGTACTCTCTCTTTAAACATACTTCTGTAACAAGAATGAACGAGTTAAGGTTTTAAGTCTCGTCAACATCTAGGCCATTAGAGTCGATGCGGGGTTAGGTAAAGCGTGTGAAACAGTGTTGGAACGCATTGGATACAGAAGAGGGGGAGGGGGTCGAGAGAAAGCAAGGGCCCTGGAGGGAAAAAATTTTTTTTTCCAGACCCCCTCATTATTTAATTCACAACTTTCCTGTATCTACATTAAAAAAAAAATTAAAAACTAATACACGTTGTCGTGCCCATTACAGTAAATGTGACATGCGCGTATCACACAACTTGTATGGTTTGCTGTGAATTCTATTAACAATCTAGAAACTAACCGGGCCCCTCTGGAGTCGGGGTCCGAGGGATTATGCCCCCTTCCTTTATTTTTTCCTTTTTTTCTTGATGACCATGGGGGAGGGAACGTAAGCATTCCGAGAAAATACCACCGGCTCATGGAAACGTCCAAAACGAATCACAATTGAGAAAAATTGGGATGTAATCCGCCGGGTAGAAACCCGAGGGGGGGGGGGGTTTACAAGGGGGTGGGGGTGAAGAGGATTTAACCCGGATCGCGAGGTGTCTGACCATTCCTTCATCGCGGCCCCAAAAAATAATAAATACTATCACTCCAATTCAAACATAAATATGTTTAACCGTCACAGCTGGCGTCTCATACAAAAACCATATCTGGGTGTCCACAAAAATCTACATTAAAAATTCCCTGACTCTTTCCTGACATTCCATGACCAATATTACACATTTTCCTGACTAACGTTTTAAAAAAAATTATATATTTTTTGTTGCAATTTTATGGAAGAAATAAAGCAAACCTAGCCTCCACAATTCCCATAGCTGGCCTGGTTCAAACAGAATCTTGCATACACCATTTCATAATGTGTGTGATAATGCACTAACATACCATCAGAAAAAAATATTCAAAGTTGGAGTGAAACTACACTGGAGCACATTTCCGGGGTTTCAAGCAAATTCTCGGACACTTCCCTAACAAATCACACCTCCCCATATATTTTTCCCTGATTACCCGTGTTTTTTTTTTGTTTTTTTTCCCCAGAATGTGGACAACCTGAATATAAAAAGACTTTTCAAGGTATTGAGACTACTAACTGGAAAATCGAGAACTTCTAAGTACCGTACAATCCTGTAAACTATTTGCCAGCTCACAAAACCTTCCAGTTTGGCAACTACGATTTTGTTAACACGTTAAACCATTTGTTTGGGTACTGAATACTCTAGCGTGTTCTACGTTTGAAAACTTAAGTTTAATACTTTTTTTTTTTGGCACGACAGAGAGAAGACACGGTAGAAAAACAGTAGTGCAGCCGTATTCAAGAAGGTTCGCGGTCGATTCCAAATACATATTTTCGGTGTATTCCGAAACCATTCCAGGCAAATACTGAGATGTTATTTCAAACAGGCCACGGTTGTCGACGAGGTATAAATATTTAAATACAAATGTATTATAAATAAATTAAAGAATTGTAGCATGGTGTCATTAAAAAAAAACGTGCATGGCTGGTTTGTATTAAGGTCACCGCCTATCCGGACACACAGACGGTATAGAGAGCTCCATCAATCACCACACGATTTGAAAATTTCTCAAGACATCAGAGTGGTATCTGTTTGCACAAAGCATTTAAGAATACGCCGAGGGCGGATTAGTAGTTCCGTTTCCGGATTTCATTTCTAAACTGTATTTTTAGAAGAGGGAAATGGACTAAAATGCCTGTTATAGAATATTTTTTTAGGCATCAAAATCCTCGAAGGGAGATGCATTACACCTGTAGCTTCATTCCTCCCCCATATAATGTTATAGTTAATAAGAAAATCTCATAGTTGGCCTATGCACGACGAGAAGACTGCGCCCCAATTCACAGCCTTGTGCTTAGAGGCAATACCTCGCTAGAAGCAGCAGCGAGCAGAGGCGACCTAAGAGTCAATTATACGCCAAAGCAGAATGGTACAAATTGATTTGGGGCCCCCTTCCCGAACTTACTAACTCTTCACATATCTCTCCATCTGTGAGCCCCAGAACCAATCACCATACTAAGTCATTTCTGCACTAGATTTCATGTTTACTTCACATGGTGTAATATAATATGTTTATACTATACTTTCTTCGCTCAACAGCTTGAATATTTAGTCTTTACTGTTAAGAATATATATATATATAGTTCTAACTTGTAAATTGTATTATTTACATCATGAAGATACATACATAAAATACTTGAACATTATATGCATGAAAATAATTTTTCACTTGGTGACTCCAAATGTCAATATTAATAAATGAAGGAATAATCTCAGTCTGTCATTTATAGGCCTACATTAAAATTAAAAGTGCACTTTACGAGCCTTCTTTTCTGCAAAAGTATTTAATGATAGTCAATATCTTGAAGAACATTGTGTTCAGTTTAATAATTTCTTACCCCGCTAAACATTCTTGTAACATTGAGGATCTTAAGTAGTTCTTAATACTTTTTTTATTTTGAGAAGCTGCTTTCATCGGATGCAACAGTCTCAGAAAGTGTGAGTAGAGTTCTAAGCGCAACAGTAACATTTGAAAAGTTCTCAGAGGCTGTTTGAAGAGATGTTTTTTAATACTTCCAGCGGTCCATTTAAATTTTCGGCAGGATCACATAATAAAGAGTGAAACACTAAAAGTTCTTGATGTAGCTGTGTACCATCAACATCACGATGGCCTTCGTAAGTTAGTGCTAACTACAGGTCTCTACACTTCTGTAAGAGACCATCATTTTCATTGTAAAGGAACCAAAATGTAGCATTATGTGATTTTAGTTGTGCAAATCATTCGTCCCCAGAGACATGATGGCGAGTCCAATGTGAAGTTTGCATTGAATGCCTTTTCAGGGTCCGTAATGACAGTAGATTTCATCACGTGATACATAATCGAATTTGTGTTTTATTTTTCTGGGGCGCACTGGTAATTCAGCTGGGAACTGTGGCTCAATGTAAAGAGTTCAGCTGTTTCCTTTGCGTCAACTAATGTCTCTTCTAAACATTTATCCAATCAAATATGTTCCAAGAAACATTTATTTTTGCAATAAGTTCAGTTAAACTGCGGTTCAAACGTCCAAGTTTTCTCTTTGCAAGAATTTGTTCACAATTTGCACCCTGAAGAAAATTGCATTCTACACAATCAAAAAATACAAAAACTTTTCAATTTTCTGGCTATACTTAATGCTGTGTTCTTTCCAATTGCGTAGGTTCTTGGATCAATATATATTTTGTACAAAGCATCGTATATTTAACCAATTTGGTAGCGAATAGGAGTCACAGCATCAATACGACTTTCCTACGTGGTTTCACTAACTCGCAGTTAAATCTGACACAATGTTTCATTAGCACAAACCATCAATGCAAAAAAAAAAAAGACGTAGCTTCATTGGAAGTTTGAGCAGCATCAGCAACCACCAAGTTAAGGGAGGAGGTACGAAAGACACAAAAACTGCCCGAGAGTTCATATTAAGAATCCTGCTCTTGACGCCTACGCATTTCCCTCTTATGTTCGCACCGTTGGCATACCCTTGAACGCGCATATTATGAAATAATATCTTCATATCTTTCAAATGAGTTAATATGATGTCTGTTAGGGCTTCTCCTTTCGGACCATCTATTTGGAAAAATCCCAGAAATTTATTGTGTATACATGGTTGATTTTCTGCTGCACAGCACACCGATCGAATAATTAAATAATTAAAGTAGATTACTTCAGTAGTATACATTAAAGTATCGACAACTAGCAGGCGAATTTCTGCATTAGCATTTTCTCAGATCTTCTTGTTCACTTTGAACCTATTCTAATGTCGAAGTACTAGGAGCAGTATGCCGTGGACTGGCGGTATTAAACCATCCAAACATCTACTTCAAGAGTTTTACACGTTCCATTGGCCAGTGTTTTTGGCTAGTGAATTCGCCGACTTTTTTTCCCCCTTTGGGGGGGGGGGGGCGCCTGGGCCTCCCCCCTCACTACGCCACTGTTAAACCTTTTTAGAACATACGCTTGTTTCTATACTTCAACAATCATCTGAGCATCCTTTTCCGATAACAAGACTCCGTATGCTTTGCTTTGTACGGCCTTTAAAAAAATATCTAGTACTTAAATTACTTTTATGATTTTAAAATACACCACGCTGTGAATACAAAAATTGTTTACGACCAAAGCCGACAATAGTGACTCGATTCCCGCGGTGCGATTGTCACGTGCCTACATGTCTACTCAGAGTTGAGGTAGGATACTATGGGTTGGACGAGTCCATGGACGGAGTGGCGAAGTCAAGATATGACAAATAGAATGCCTCTCTCATTGTCAATGTTTGCGCTCCAGATTATAATTATTTCGTTTATTTTACACAATTAAGTAACCAACATTTCAATTTTTTTGACGAGATAACGTCTTATAAATCGATGAACGCCGACTGCACGCACTAAAAAGCATGACTCATTGTCACGTTCCGCCTGAGCCGAGCATGCAAGCGAGAGCGCGGAACAAGCGATAGAGATGCACGATCGGCCTAAGCGTTCGGCTTGTGACGCATCTATCTCTCTTCCACTCACGTTATCACGTAAAATTATCGTCCGTAAACCGACTTTACAGACAACCCCCCTTTTTTTAATTCTAAAAGGTATTTTGAGAGCGTCGTACTTATCCCGCCTCACTGACACAAAGACACCCCTGACTAGGCACATTCCCCCCCCCCCCCCAAAAAAAAAAAGCTCTGCTTAACCTCCCCTTTAAATGTTTGTGTAGCCTCCGACCACATTACAAATTAAATGGCCATTACTCAGGCGTTAATTAACGTGAATATATATGCAGCTTAACGATACATCAATTTCCCTTCTAGGGTATGTTAAAATTAATGGAACATAAATTTATTAAATACGAAAATTAAACATGAAACGCTTGATTTCAATTGTGTTTATATAGGAGCAAATGCAACATGCAGAATGATTTCAAACATAAGTGCAGTATTACGCATGAAAAATAAATTATATCTGCGCAATCTGTAGCATCCTTCGTTGAGAGATTAAATATCTCATGCAGTCAGCCGAGTTCGTTTGTATTTTTTCATAACTATCAAAACTATTTTTGTGTGACAATTCTGGCAGTATTTGCAGTAGGACCATTTAAAAAAAATAGTTTTGCAATGTTCTACGTTGCAAGTTGTTGAAGGCATTCACCATTTTCACTTCGCTAGTACTTCCACTTAAGGAACGGCATAAATGTGAAAAAAAAAAAGGTTGATTGCAAAAATGTCACAGTTTCGCGTACTAAACGCATTAATACCAGCACTAAGTTTCAGTTGATGGCAGGAAGTTAAATAGGTCATTAAGGACTAAACAATAATATTATATTAATTGTTTAAGAGTGTGGAGTCTAAAATAAAAGAACATGTATTGTTTTAAACGACCAAAAAAATAATGTTCCTAATATTAACCATTTAGTGCCGAAAAGCTGATAAATTATTCCAAAAAATCACAAATAACTTTAAATATGTGCTTTGCTTTTCTTTAGTTCCGCCAGGCACATACTAACAACGAGAATAACACTAAGAAATATGAGTACAATACTTATGAAAACATCCTCAAAAACTAGCTAGTTTTAAAGGAATAATACATGGCGACATAAAAGAAAAAAATCAGTAGCAGCCGCTCTTACATGTCTTGGCCTATAATTCCCTGCAAAGCGTCGATATTCGTTATATTTAAGTTTCAAGAAAATATTGATCACGTTAACATGCTCCTACCAGAAGATTTACTTAGTGATGAAGATAAGTGTTTAAAAAAAAAACAATTATATAAATACAAATGTCTTTACTTTCATTTCATATATACATGTAGGTACACGCACCAATTAGAAAATAATAAGTAAAAGCATGTTTATTGTTCAAACATAAGAGTAACAATAACATAATAACAAATAATCAAAAACATGGTGAATTGTATCAGTTCAATCAACGAGCCACGTATCACGTAAAATTTCAATATGTTCAAGGGAATAGCTAGAAGCCATCTTGGATTTATTGATATTTTTAACGAAAATAATTGGTTACCTAAAATTAATAATAAAAAAATAATGTGACGAGGGATAGTTTACTATCTCAACGGGGTTGCATAAAGACACTAAAGATTATTTAATTATTTTTCCAAGGACAACTACGTTTAAAAAAAAAAAAAAAACCTCAAGACAATCTCTTTTGAAGACAGATAAAACATCATTTACCATTTGTCTCGCACCTCAACACATCATCAGTTCCCAATTAGAAATTCCAGGCATGAGTGGTTCGTGATAAACGTGGCGACTTCTAACAGTAGGCTTGGATTCGAATACCTCTTCAGGAATAAGAGGTCCGCTACTACCCGTACAGCACGAGCTTTTTATAAACAAGTCTCTGCGACATCGAATAAACTAAGGTAATGCAAATATTTGCATATGTATGTGAAACATCGTATGCTGTATGGTGAGTCTTCAAGGTTAAAGACACTGTACAGGTGAAGACTAGGCAGCGCGCGAGGCGTTGTAGCCCGCGGTGAGCGAGGTGACCTCGATGTCCACGTCGCCGCTCGACTGCGGGTAGAACAGCACCCGCCACGTCGGCCGCGCCATCAGGAAGCCGTTGTCGGAGAAGTGGCCGGCGTCGCGGCGCGACTCGAGCCACACGAAGGGCGCCGGGGCGTCGCCGGCGAGCGTCACGACGCGGTACTCGCGGCCGCGGTCGTCGCGCTGCGGCGGCGACACGGCCGAGACGAGCACGCGCGCGCGCGCCAACGACGAGTCCTTGGGCGGCGCGAGCAGCAGGAAGTTGTCCGGCGCGGCGTCCGCCGACATGGCGACGAAGCAGTGCCGCCGCGGGTCGTCGGCGTCGTTGCAGCAGCCTTCCCCGCGCAGCAGGAAGCTGTCCAGGTCCTCGGACAGCACGAGCGTCGAGGCGCCCGGGGGGAAGCTCGTCTCCACGCGGCGCTCGTGCCGGGGCTCGAACTGCGACCAGCTGTGCACGCGCACCGTCACCGTCGCGTTCGGCAGCTCGTGGCGCAGGTCGGACACCACGTGGACCTCGAGCCGCCCCGCCGGCGTCACCAGCGCCGACACCATCACCGGCGCGAAGAACTTCCTCGCGTAGTAGTGCAGCATCTTCCAGCGGCCGCCGAACTCGATGGAGGACCAGGACGGCGCCTGCCACACGTCGTTCAGCTGCCAGTACAGCGCGCCCATGGTCAACCCCTCGCCGACGCCGTTCACCACGTTCCTGTGGCGGCGGTAGTGCTCCGTCTCCACCTTCGTCGACATGGCCTGGTTGATCTGGCTCAGGTAGATGGCCTCCTGGAAGCCGAGCCGCGTGTAGTCCACCTCCGGGTAGTCGAGGTGCCTGCGGATCTGCAGGTTCATGTAGGCGTACCCTCCGGGCTGGTGTTGGCGGTGCTTGGCGAACTGGCGCACGTCGGCCAGGTCCACTGCGGGGTCCATGACGGGCAGGAAGGTGTGCAGGGAAGGCAGAGACTGGAAGCCGTACTCCGAAGACAGCCTGGTGAGGGAGTAGATGTTGGCGTCCCAGCCGTCGGCGAGGTAGTTGTAGTAGTGAGTGTCGCCGTAGAGACTGCTCTGGGGGTCCGACGCGACGTACCCCTCCCGCTCGCTCTCCGCGCCGTTGGACGGGCTCGAGACGACGAAGGGCCGGCTCGCGTCCTCGGCCGTCACGACGCTCCTGACGACGTCGACGTACAGGGCCACGTAGTCGCGCCGGTAGGCGGAGAAGTTGCTCGCGGTGCCGTACCAGTTCTGTCGCAACGCCGCCTCGTTCTCGTTGTTGCCGGCCCAGAGCGCGACGCTGGCGTGGTGCTGCAGGCGCCGCACCTGGTGCCGCACCTCCGCCGCCGCCGAGGCGAGGAACTCGCGCGTCGCCGGGTACATGGCACACGCGAACATCATGTCCTGCCACACCAGGATGCCCAGCTCGTCCGCCGCCGCGTAGAAGGCGTCGCTCTCGTACACGCCGCCGCCCCACACGCGCAGCGCGTTCATGTTGGCGTCGCGCGCCGCCTCCAGAAGACTGCGCGCCGTGTCCGGGTCCGTGGACAGCTCCGGCAGCGCGCTCGCCGGGATCCAGTTGGAGCCCTTCAGGAACACCGGCCGGCCGTTCACCTCCAGGTAGAACGTCAGCCCCGCCGGGTCGACGGGCCTCTGCACGAGGGACACGTTCCTGAAGCCGTACCGTATCGTCTTCTCGCTGGCCTCGCCGCCCGTGGCGCTCACGAAGCGCACGGTGATGTTGTACAGGTTCTGGGAACCCTCGCCGTTCGGCCACCACAGCTTCACGCTGCCCGGCACGTCGAGCTCCAGCTCTTGGAGCAGCTCGCCCTCGCCGTCGGTGACCCGCGACACGGGCACCGTGGACTGCACCTCGTCCTGCAGGCTCGCCTCCAGCCACCCGCGGACCCGCGTGGACGGCGCGGCCGCCAGCACCACGCCCAGCCGCAGACTGCCGCCCCAGTGCGCCGTCACGTGCTGCACGTGGGCGCCGTCGAACGCGAGCAGCTGGACGCTCTTCCACAGGCCGACCGAGGGCAGGGCGACGCCCCAGTCCCAGCCGAAGGACGCCTGCATCTTGCGCAACTGGTTGGCGTGGCACTCGCCGTGGTACTGCGCCGGCACGCACGGCGGCGGGACCGGGTGCTCGCGCGCTCTGCGCTGCGCCTCCAGCACGGGCGACGCGAACCGCACCTGCAGGTCGTTCACGCCCAGGAGAACCTCCTTCACGAAGAAGGCGTGCCTCACGAACATGTTGTCGACGCGGCCGAGCAGCCGGCCGTTGAGGACGACGTCGGCGACCGTGTCGACCCCGTGGAGCACGAGCATCGCCGTCCGCTTGGCCCGCGCGCGCGGCGGCGTCTCGAAGCGCGTGGAGTAGGTCCAGTTGTCGCGCGCCACCCAGCGGTACTGCACGTCGTTGAAGCGGTACAGCGGGTCGCCTATGACCCCGGCGGCGCGCAGGTCGGAGTAGATGCCCCCGGGCACCGCGGCGGGCACGCGCACGGAGCCGTTGGCGCTGCGGGCCGTCCAGCCGGCGCCGTCGAGGCTGAGCACCCAGGCGGCGGCGGCGACCACCCCTGGCGCCAGGAGCACCGGCAGCAGGGCGCGCATCGCTCCGCTGTGGCCGCGCCGCTGTTTGGGAGCGCACTGAAGGCCGCGAGCCTCCCGCGTCGCCCGGCCGGCCGGAGGGGCGTGCCCCGCGGCTACAGCCCCGCAACTTGCACAGCTGCGCCCCTTGTCACGCCCCGCTTACCCGGCCCCGGGTGACATCACGGTCGCAGAGCTTAACGGACTGTGCAGGTATAACAGCTCTCAGACCTACATTTGCGTTATCTTGTGTCATGAAAGCAACAAAGCAAAACTTTTCTACAAGACAATGACATGAGATAAAAACGAAATAAACTTTAATGACACTGCTGCTATAGAGCTTGTCCTGGGTTTGTTTTTATCTTCATTTTTTTTATCGATTTTATCAACACCTTAGCCCAATATAATTGTGGATACTTCACGAAACATGCTAAACTATACCTTAAATTACAATTTAAAAAAAACACACAAATTATACACTGGTTGATGCAGATATACCTAATTTAAAAAAAATGCAACATGTTACTCTTATGTGGCTGGAGTACCTTCCAAATAGCATGATAACGTTAAATCACAGAGTTACCATACTTAACGAAACAAATTATACGTAAGCGGAATTCAGTAGCAGCATAAATCAGTAACTGTTAACGTAAACAGGAACCAGCTTATGAAAGATAGCTGCTGCATAAAATCACGAGTTCTCTTGGCTTCAAGATCTGGTGAACGGGAAAAATAAACAGGAATGTTTTCCACTTTGGGAATATATATATATATATATATGTGTGTGTGTGTGTGTGTGTTTAGTATGTAGAGTCTTTACAAGCTCGATGCTTGTACCGTAGAAGTACATTGTAGTCAAACGATCCTACCTAAAGATCGAATAAACGAGATGTATCTAAAATACGTCAGAACGGTGGTTATTTACATAGGTAGCTAAATAATACAAGCAGAGCAGGCAAAAGTGTCAATGAACATATATCCGGAAATTCTCCCGTTAATCGCAAGATACGTTATAGTGCATAGTGGGATAGTAGGATCCAACTTGAGTGTAATGCAACATAACACACAATACATATAATTAAATGCACATCTTGTCGATATTTCATTTTAAACGACAAGAATTAATATATTTTTCGTCACACGGTTATGTACAGAGACTAAAGGGTACATACACATACTGTGTGCATAATTTCAGAAAAATTCACGCAATTTAAAAACTGCTCAAAATATCCCGAGTGGCGTCTGTTAACGAAAATCATTTGAAAATTCGCTGGGGCGGATGAGTTTTTCTTCTTCCGGATTTCGATTTTACACAATATTTTTAGAAGTGTGTGGAAATGGCTAAAACGCGTGTTTTCAGGATAATTGTTAGACATGTAAAACCAGGTAAATATTCTCAAAAGCACTCAAGAGACCTGCATTGCACCTTTGACGTCAATAATCCGCCGTATAATGTTCTGTTCATCGCTCAAATCTCATAGTTATCCTATGCACGACGAGAAGAATGCGCACCAGTTCAGGGGCTACCTACACCGCGCTAGAAACACCTGAGCTTCTCATTTATCATCCCGCCTCACTAACATACATACACCTCTGACTAGGCGGGGACCTTAAGGCGACGGTACGACTAAGTGCTCATCAATGTGAGTCATAACAGTGAGTTAGGATCGAACCCACGACCCTCGCCATTGCGTGATCCGTGACAAACATACGCATTTGAGGATCTGTACTATGTTCACTGACATTTCCGGCTTCTCTACATGCCCTGCATGAATATTTACGCAAAGTTCTGCACCTCAGAACCAATTAGGCAACTTTACAGAAAATTTAAAACAGGGCTCTTTTAATGATTCTGTTTTTTTATCAACCTCCATCTGCGTGTGGCAAGCAAGAAAGAACTTATGACTGATTTCTTCCAAATGGGGGACTTTTTTACAACAGAAATAAACACATAACATTTAACTGCACTATATTTTGTGTGGCTCAAATAAAGTTAAAAGGTAAAAAAAAAGTACTCATAGGTACTACTATGTTATGATCTTATAGAAGAATGAGTTTTACAACGTAAAGTGCAATAAAACAAAAATCGTCAAATCTGGTTTGGCTCTCGGGTACAAGGATTTTATGCGAATTTTAGATACTCTGTAGATTCTACTCTAGTGACATATCTAGCGAGTAGTGACACGCTGTGGCTCTGATTCGAAGCTTACTTAACTACACCACAGCCACAGGTATTGGGTGGGGGAGGACCGTGAAGGACAGACGTCGCAGATTACAGTCGTTCATCCCGATGCGCAGTAGTTTACCTCGCACCGCGTCCTCCAATCGTCAAGGCGACGTAATTTATCGTCCGCTCCCTTACAGCGCAGTGGTTACAGAGCTCAGCTCGTAAAAAAAGGAAAGGATGACTCGGGCGCCGCGCCAAAAGGGCGCAAGAATGGCGGCCAATCTAATTACGAGATAGTGCCCCATCCATTCCCTCGCCTGGGTTTTCCCAGCACAAAGATGTGACTGTGTAACCATCACCTGCACACTAGACCGCGTGGCAGCGAGGGTTGCAAATAATTTCGTCGAGAACAAATAATTTCTCGATTGACTTACGGTCTGTTGAACTAACACGGGACGAAGCGAACACTTCCACCAGTTCTCGGTCGAATCACCAGCCCCATTTGCATCATCGCAATGCCGTGTCTAAACTTCCACATTTAAATGTATGCGCTCGAAACGTATAAACGCGCGAGAGAAAAATAGAATCGTCGACTGGATGATATTCAGTGATGACTTCTCATTAACAAAACGACACACGACCAATGCATGAATTTCAATGGCACGATTACAGGTCCCCATGCCATTTGAATACAGTAGCAGGGGGGAATACGTGATGTTTTGCGCGTGTATGATTATCGCTTTCAGTATTGCTGTCGCTTCTTCCATTCATTAAAACAAAACACGAAAAGCAAGTGTGAAAAAGTAATAATATCTGTTAAAACTACGTCCTCCATATATATTCCTAATCCAAAAAATAACTCCATTAAAAAAAATTAAGAAAGCAGCAATTCCGGTCCACGCCGTTGATTTTTTTTTCTCGTGAAAACGGCGGGTTAAAATCATAAGTGCTTCGTAATAATATGTAATTCTATTATTAACCGTAATAATCACGCATGCGCCTACAATGGTACGATGACAACACATTGCGCGACAAACGCGTACCGCCATGATCTATCCGCTGTGGGCTCAGCCATTTTTGACGCATTATTAGATTTTTAATTTCCTTTTCGACGCTTCCATAGCTCTCGCATTCGCTCGGCACTGGAGATTTTTGTCCTTTTTGGATTTCTTTCGACGCGAGCTTTTTTCTGACTTGAGTTATCTATAATTACGAGCATATTTACAAGTCATGGGACATCTTAAATTATTTCGTAATTTTCAATTATATACCATTTTTACTTACATTCCGAAGAAGAATTTTTTTACTGTCTCACTTTGGAACCTAGTAATGCTCTGCAAAATCTTTATAATGACACCCGAATCAACGCGTTTCCACGCTACACTAATTTATAACTTTACACAACGCTAATTCGTAACAACCAAGCGCATCCACCTACACTGGCACGATGACGTCAAAAGCAAAACCAATACTGCGCGACAAACACGTACAGACATTATCTATGACGCATTATAAGTCTCGTAGTAATTAGCGATTCAAATCTGACGGTATTTTGTCACACAAAAATGTTGGACCTACTATCACTGTAACGAGCGAATAAACATGTTCACGTTAAAAATAAATAAATAAATAAATAAATAAAAGGTCTCGTGAAATATTCGCATATCGACTACAGAAATATATTACAATCTAAAGCGAGTATTTGAGTGGCTATCATTTCAATTTTTTTGCGGTCTGAATCTCACTACAAAAAATAATTTCTGCTTCTTCAAAGTCAACCATACAAAGATTGTTGCTGACAGTGCAGTCAGTGGAAAGAGTCAACCAAATAAGTCATGCTCTAAGGGGTGTACATTTTCATTATCACGATGTTACTTCTAAAGAAAAAATTTGCTTTTAAATCAAATTAAAAAAAAAATCCTCAATGAAACTAAATTTATAACTACTCTGGTCAAAACGTAAATGTTGTTCTGATACTAAGAAATATTTTTATTTATTTGCAGGTACTTCGGATACGTAATTACCTAATTTTATAAATTAGGAAAAAAACGTTTCGTAACAAAACTTAACAAAATCAAAATAATACGTTTTACATATAAAGTATATTTTTGATAGTGATTTAAAAATGAAGTACCCTTCCTCACGTAGGTCAGTTTAAGGAAAGTTGGAAAAAATAAAAACAAAATATTTCATCAAATAAACAGGCAGACTAAGAGGTAACAAATCTTAAAATTATTTTCATAATCAGTTAAAACTTTCCGGCTATTGACAAATTTCGAAGTCAAGTTTAGGCCTACTACATTCAGAAAACTAATTCTATTGATGAAAACGATTTATCAGTTAAATATCATGTCGTCGAATATGCAGTGTGAACCATAATCTCGCAGGCCTATATATAATACTGTTAACAGCCAATGATAAAATTTTGTACGAAGTAACGTTTAATGTGTAGGGATACATGAGAGATAAAATTGACCTCTGAAGTATTATAATCTAGGAGTTCTAAACCAAAAAGAAAACAAACTCTTCTCTCGATCAAAACAAATCCCAATACTACAGCCTTTATATAAACAACCCATTGGGTAAGGGACGCTGAGAAAAGGTCGAAGACATAGAATAAGTAAAAAAATAAAGCTTTATATGATTTTATCATCGTTTCTTCGGGTGGATTTCAATAACAGAGATTAAGGAATTTGTTACTGATTTTGTCGGATAAAGATTGACCCATTATATAGTTGTAACATAATATATGCACCGTTTATTTGTAACGTAAGCTGTAAGCAATTACTGTCACTAGTAATTTTCAGTGGTTACTTTAAAAATACAATTATTTTTAAGTAGAAGAAGATATGTTATTTCAACATTTCTCGGATAGTGGTAAGTCATGGTGAAGCCAGTACTACTACTTCATCTCGATAAAAATCGATGCTACGATTAAACATAATATAGTTGTCTCGATTCCACCATTTTTAATAGTCGTATTTAATCGGCGGGGGGCGGAAGGAGAACAGATAGTCACAGAATGACACCAATTATATTTAAGATTTTTACGCCATTTTTTTTAATGTTTAATATTGAAAATCTGTCGTCATTAAGGCAGATATCACACATTAAGAGTTCAAAGACCATTATACCTATAGTGTATATTTACAGTTATAATAAACCCTAAAAATGAATTCACAACTAAATGTCCTTAATTATTCTGAAAACATGCCTTTCAGCCCTTTTCACTCTCATAAAATTTCAGTTTAAAAACTATATAGGTACAGGAACAGAACTATTTATATTGAAATATTCATCTAGATTTTTATCTGTTACAGGTGTGACACAGGTATATAATAAATAAGAGTTTAAAAAAACTAAAAAACACGCTTTTATAGAAAATCCAACTAAAAAATAGAAAATAAATTTTAATAAATTTAATTTAAAAATAGTGTAAAATAAAAATAAATGTATTTTATTTGAAAAAAACCGTGGGGTGCATGGTGTCAATAGTTATATTTATTTTACTGACAGATATGAGTAGAAGAATTATCATTTTGATAATATCTTTAAAAGCACCCCACGCTTTTTTTAAATAAAATACAATTTGTTTATTTTACACTATTTTTAAATTAAATTTATTAAAATTTATTTTTTACTTTTTAGTTTTGTTTATTTATAAAGCGTGTTTTTTTAATTTTTTTAAACTGTTATTTGTTCTAATCTACTATTAATTCCGTGATAACTATAAGTAACAGTAATTATTTTACAAATTATTATGTGTACAGCTGTATTGATAGTCAAATCTCGATTTTAGAAGCCATTCAAAAATTTTAACGTTATCAATATATACAGTAAGACTTAATGGTATAAGGTTATTGACGAACAAGTGATATCGACCAGTCTTACATACTGTACGAAATTAATGCTGTGAAGCAGGAAAGGATGGGAGTTACGGATTAATTATAACGTGAAGCGTTCCACATTTACGTAACAGGAATTTTGGAAAGGATAAAGATTGAGAAAGGATGAGGAAAGGACCTGCTCAATGAGAGTGTACACAATATGTGAGAAAAATTCGGATAGACCGGACTGGTGGATTCGAACCCAGAGCCTTCCGATGAAATGTCGGCTGCTCTACCATCGGGCGCTCGATGTTTTTCATTCATTATTGTTTTAAGCTTATTTTAAAAATTATTTCCTCAATTTCTTTTAGGTAAAAATCCTTAAACTGTAAGTTTTGCTCTTTATCCAAATATGTTTTTGATACATCATCTGTCAAACTTATCCATATTTTCAATGTTCGATGTCTTTTATTTAATGAGTTACTGACCTTGGGATAGTTTGGAGTATTTTTAACTGCTTGGTGTAGATTTGCAGGTTGGTGTTCGAGTGGAATTTCAAAAATCTGCCCATCAGGTGTAGCTTTAGAGGTTATTTATATGGTGTTTGATTTCCCATCTGCTGTTGGTTTCACAGAAAAATCAAACCTCAATTTTTCCATGTTTCGTGAAATATTTGCATAAAATGTTGTTTTATAAAAATGTTTCACTCTTGGTTAATTTGTAAAAATGAAACAAAGACGTAATTGTGTTTCTCTATTTAACGAAAGAAACAACATTTAAAACCCTTATTTCAGTTTTTTTCTTCATATTTTTAATAATATAGATAATATTCTCTTCAAGAAAGTATATTGTTCACAATAATCATAACCCACTCTCAATTTTCATTTAATTAAATGTCACAATATTTAGTAGGCTTTGTTTATATCGCGCCAAAGACAAACTATAAATTGACAGAAATCTTATTTTGCAAATTGATTAATGGAATAATCTTATCAAATTAGTGTATTGTCATCGATAAATCTACAAAGTTTGAATGAAATCTGGCCGTTTATAGTGGGTCAAAATCGCACCCAAAGGAGTCGGTTACAAACATACATACAAACAAACATACAAACAAACATACAGGTGAAGCTAATATAAAGCGTGTAAAAACACGCGCAAAATTTTCAAATCAATCGGTGAAGAACTTTGGAGACATAAGATTTAGAACGAACGAAAATTTACGTTTTTATTTATATAGATGTATACTGTAAACGTTGCCGTGAACATAACTGCGCGTACGGCATAAATTTTTAAGTTTTCCAATGAATTATACCGGCAATAAATAGCCTTATAATTGCGTCCCCCAACTATCCGGGTAAATTCAAGCATTAAAAAAAAACATTCCTCTCGAGAGGCCCTGCCCGCGAGGAAAGTGAAGAAGTAACAAGTCTCCCTCGCGGACATGCGCCGCGACGGACCCCGTGCAAGTTGTCGGCCTATAGCCGCAGATAAGCACGGCGCTCCACGTAGTTTGACCTTCAGCCCGGCCGCGGGATGGCGGTCGCATTGCCCCGGCGTCCAACCGCGCATGCGCCCTGTTCGTCATGACACAGACAACGATTCTTGCCTTCTGGGCTCGAGGAAATCAATGGCGAAACGAATTCCCATTAAAAAAAAAAAAAATCTCCCCGTCAGCTGGTGTGAACAGCAAACATCAGCTTTGGTTGAAATAGTTAAATGTTAGGTAGTTATTTGACACACAAAATATTTAAATGCCAAAGTAATTAAATTATAAAAATTTACAGCTCCGAAACTGAGAAATCCAAAGATACGCAACAACGCGCACGTGTGCCCGCCATGACATTATATATATATATATATATATATATATATATATATATATATATATATATATATATATATACACATATTGTTGTTTCGGGTGCGAATGAGCATTTATATAATCTACTGCAAATCCTACGTGAACGGTCTACATCCTATAATGCACATCATTCGTTTGCGATATTCGTACGTGGCGATTTACGAGAGCCGGCCTTCAGTTATGTACAACGGAAAACAGTATAATGTGGCGATGCTGATGACGTTTGGGAAATCGACCCGTAAACTTTTTGAAGGACCCCATTCAATCCTCAAAACCAAATGACTGCAACTTAGTAGGGCATATACAGTAGGATAAATGGCCACCAAATGAGCTAATTAAAAGAAGGCCTACACGGGAGAGAGACATCTTAGTGCCACCTCCAATTACGAGCTCTCGGGATATGAAATAAAAAAAAAGTAAATTTATAAAATTTTCAATGAAGAATGCACCGCAAATACAATTTCAGATATTTCAAACAGGGTAAGCAGGCACGTGAAAAGCAGAAATATGCTACTGTTTTGGACTTAACCAGATTTGGAATGTTTTATTAACGCAAGATGAACCTTGTGAGTTCAATGTTCGAAACATGTGAACTCTGTATCCATACATTTACGACGGTCCTTGGATAATAGCAACCAGTAATATTCGTAAAATCAAGGAGATCATTAGTAAAAGTATACACAATCGTCACCCTGATAACGCAAAGCTGCAAGGTGCAGGGACACGTCAGTTAACTCCAATACCATGACGTGGCTTCAACCCGAAAGCCAAGACTAACATTTCTTTACCATCGCAGCGGCATAAAAAATTGCAAAGAAAATAGCACACTGTAAGTAAAAATATTTTCTTAAAATACATCTTTGAACAACTGTTTCACACGCCAAAGTCACTCAACTGAGCTTGAGTTATTGTAGCCTAACTACACTTGTGGCCAAACAAAACAATGCAATCATTATCGGATACATTTTTCCGACAGATATTTTGAAAGAGGTATCTAGCAAACATTTCAAGACACAGTTTTATTAAAAAAACAAGTGTGTATAGAATGACAACTCAAGAGCAAGTAGATGACAGTTTGTCATTTAGTAAAGCAAGGTGTATTAAGATGAAATTATGTAAACATCGAATAATTAAAAATTATTTTCTTTTGATTTTGTGGAAAATTATATATACATATACATAATAATAATTTGCATTGTGTGGGCAAATGTAGAAATTTTACGCAAACGCAACATACTTGGTACAATGAATGGAAGAACACGATATAATGTATATTGAAGAAATTACATAACATTTATGTGTCTGTCTACGAAGACTACTGAGGCTCCAGCAAAGATGATCACAATTGGGACCACAAGAATGATCCAAAAGAATGGTCACTCATCTCCACTAAAGCGCCTCGTGTTCGATTCCGAGCGAAGTCAAGTTTAGAATTTTCCGCAAGTGAGAAACGTGGCGAACGTTACCGAGTTCTTTGGTTTTCTCTGGGTGGTCCGGTTTACCCCGTCTGATGAGTTCAATCGCTGCTCCATCTGCGCGATCGTCTCCCCCATCAATCTGTAATGACCTCACTGACCACGTGACGTCATGACGCCCGTCTAACGGGCACATTCGGTGTGCAGAGCTCCAGAAGAACACACGCGATTTGAAAACTGCTCGAGATATCCGAGTGGGGTCTGTTAACGAAAAAAGCATTTGAGAATGCGTTGAGAGCAGATGAATTTGTTCTGGTTTTGTATTTCGTTTCTAACCAGAATTTCTGGAAGAGTGAAAATGGCTGAAAAGCATGTCTTCAGAATACATTTTAAGACATGAAACACCCGGAACCGATTCTTGAAACCACTCACGGGACTTGCATTACACCTTTCATCTTCATTTCTCCATCATTTATGATGTTATGGTCACCGCTCAGATCTTACAGTAGTCCTTATGTACGACGAATAGGTAGACTGCGCGCCAGTTCAGAACCTCGAGCTCAAGAGGCGATACCGCGCTAGAAGCACCAGCGAGCGTCGCACTTATCACCCCGTCCCCCTTGCACAAATACATCCCCGACTGCGAGTTAAGTGTTTCCACAGCTTGAGAACATATGCGAAATAACATATGTAACCTCATTTCTTCAAATATAACATTATAGAAATTATAAATTAGCAACAATAAATAAAAATCCAATCCCGGGCGCTCTGGCGAAGTGGCCTCACAAGTCGGTAACCTCGCTGGCGTCTGATGGCCCACCGCGCAGGCGCGCAGTGACGTCACCAGAAGATGACCTCGGGACTGAGTCACGGCGCGCACCGCTCACCACCGCGGGTAGCTCTATAGTGTGTCTCACTCTTAGTTCGCAGTAAGGTATGGCGACCGCTGTCTTCAGAGTGATACTAACTACGACATACTACACTTTTCAACATTATAATACCTTTTTATATTCTAATAGGTTGTAATATAGTTTTAATTATACTATTAGTTAATATTGCCAAGACCATAAAATAGTGTCTATTGACAGTATCTGTTATTGCAGTTGTCATTCTGAATTAAAGAAAAAATTCTCAACGTTAAACACCAATTATTAGTTTAAAGGAAAAACTATTTGCATCAGTCGGCCTGTGTTAAAAATAAGGCAGTCCATTAAATTGTGTGATATGCTCAAACAGTGCCAGTTTGTTTTAATACTAAACTATAAAAAAAAAATTGGTTGAGAAAAACAGTTGAAACCAAAATGGCGTCTTCCAGGTACGTCTCCTTAGAAATAAAATTGGAATATTATGCTCTTGACGAAACACAAAAACAAAATGTAGTTCCTCAATTATCATCCTAAGCATTCCTTTACAAAATGCACTTGACATAATTAATTTTCATTACCTACATTATTCACTTGTGTCTAATACGTTTGTGCTCTATGGAGTATATCTGGCAAGAGAGCGCATCGAAACAAATACAGTGCTGATGGCAGAAAACGTGCATTGAATAGAGTAACGGTCGGTATTCCAAGACACAAACATAAGGGTTTTTAGGTACTTGAGAACATTAGAAATGCCGTTCTATTTTTGCGCGATGATGCTGCTACCTCTAGTATTTTTGCCGTGAACAATCGTATCGATGGTTGCGAAACGTCCGCTAGAATATGCTGAAACTCATTTCTAGCCTCGCGCAGGGCACTGTTTACTAAAACGGTTGCCGTTTTGTTTCCTTACTGAGATTCGGTTTGGACACGTTCTGGAATACGGCCCGCGAGTTAGGTTATGGTTGTATCCCAACAAGGCAGAGCTTATTCGCTACCTCACTCGGAACATCTTGGAAAACCGCCCTAAATGTCCATTCAAATGCACAGTGCAAACTAAGGATGAGCCACGCTATAGTCGCAACTAACTGCCTCGTTTCGTCACAACACGACAGTCGCCGACTCCCGTCGCTTTCACCTCCGCCGCATGCGTTTCATCCCCGCACTGCCGGAAATGAGTCGACGTCAGGCCGTTCGCTTGCCTGCAGTTATTATGTTATTACGTCATTATGACATTGTGTTACTGTTCGTTTTTTTATATCGTTCACACAATTACACTATAATTGACAAGAAATAAATATAACTTTCACAAAGGCGTGTTTTTTAATGCTAACAATGCAGTAATTCGTGTCTACGTGCAGCATTCATAAAATATCTTTACCTTACACAAAAACAAATACACAAAAATTAGATAAATAACTTGAATTAGGCCTATATATGTTTGAAAAATGAGACCAATACAATGATTTAAAAATATTAATTATTAAATTACGATTTAAAACGTTTAGATAAACTACGCGAGAAAACAGTAGCACTAAATAAATTTGTTGAATTATCCAGCCATACACTGATAATTTATTTAATGAAAAATTATTTTGAACTTTTTTTAGGAATAGCTACCATTTGTAGAAGTCAAAATTGTAATTATCACTATTAAATTGTTCTGTGGAGTAGAGGAATATGTAAACTTACACTATGTTTGTGTCTGATAGGATGATTACGAGCTATATGAATACTTGGACGGATCCAAAAAAGCCCCAAGTCACCAGTACGCGCAGACGGTTGGGAGGTCGTGCGGTCTACCGTCGTGATGCGTTGCACTTTTGAGACTTGAAGCTGTTATCCTACACATTAATATTTGGAGTTTTTAATATAAATCAGCGCAAAAGAATTTGGTAGTTTCGTACGTATTCAACTGGAAGGTTTAGAGATATGCCATGTGATATCATTTTGGCCATGATCAAGGGCTACCATCTGTAACTGCCGCAGGAAATAACTCATAATTTGATGCGGGTGACTACATCAAGCAAAACAATTACTACAGTCAACGAGTGTTGACTTCAACAACAGTTCGATGCTAGGTGATATGGCATGTCGAACAACATATATGTATATATGCCAATACATATATAACGGAATTTGAATTGCAAGCTTTGGCAAATTATTGAAAAAGAAAATCCATAATAGCGGGGCTTGATTTCAGTTAGTCCACCTATAAATATAAAAAAGATTTTTTTTTTTTGCTTGGGCTTAAGGGACCCGCCTAGTCAAGGGTGTATCTGTGTACGTGAAGAAGGGTTGATAAGAGCGACACTTGCTGGTGCTTCTGGCGCGGTATCGCCTCTAATGGCAAGGCTGTGGACTGGCGCGCAGTCTTGTCGTCATGCATAGGCACATTGTGAAATTTGAGCAATAACCGTAACTTTACATGGCGGGGAAACGAAGATACAGGTGCAATGCAAGTCCCTTGAGTGCTTAAAATCTACTCATCCGCCCTCAGCGCATTCTCAAATGCTCTTTTCGTAAACAAGGCACAACTCGGATACCTTGAGCGAGGAGCGCGAATCTGTTAGGCTACGCAAGGAGGGAGGGGAGACCCGCGGAAAATCGCGGGGGAGTCGAGTTTTGCGCGTGGGTTTAACCAACACGTCATCTCCAGATACGGTGCTTGTTTACTGCACAGTGCCCTTTATTTTTTTTTTTATCTATATGCACGCAATAAACACAGAAAATTTAAGTATACAAAACGTTTTCCATAATATCCTATAGATATGATATTAATATGTTTCTCAACCCCGTACCCTAGTCAAAATTTTGCAAGCGCAAGCGGGCCAGAGCCCCCCCCCCCCCCCCCCCCGGGTGAAGGCACGTAAAACACCTCCCCCCCCCCACCAAAACGGTATCCACATCCATGACAAGAGCAGTTCTTAGTAGCGTGGTTTTTTTTTATCGAAGCTCTGCACACCGTGTAAAGGCCCATGTAGGACTGTCGATAGCGAAGTAGTTAGGGAAAGTAATACGAACAGACCCAGACCACGAGCTATCGACTGTGGTCTAAAGTAAGCGATTGCGGGGAAATCAGGATGACCTGGCCGTGTAAAGAACAGTGAAGTGTGTAGGCGAGTGCTGGGCCGCAAGTACCGCGCTGAAGACCGCCAGGATTGGTCGGTTGAGAGGGGGGGGGGGGGGGGGGGAGGAGGAAGGGTCGGACCCGCGCGTGTTTATTCGCGGCCGGGGGTTTATTGGCGCTCGTAATGGTGATGGATGTTCGCGGCGCCTCGCGACCTTCTGAACAGGCGCGCGTGACTCACTAGCTCACTGCTCGCTCGCTCGGCGCTCTTCTGCACAGGGGCCCTGCGACTGGCGACGTCGGCCGGGCCCGCTTCTGGCTCCGGATAAAGCTGGACTCACAACGATCCATCGCATCCGTCAGTCAATAACGTGATCTCAAGTCAATCAGAAGGCCTGGTCCGTCCGTCCGTCAAAATCTTCCCAAGCTTTCACTTTCGCCGAACGGACGGATGAAATTATAGCCACCAGAATATTAGCAAGGTATTGTCAGCAACCTTTATTATCTTGAAAGGTTTTCGAAACCACATATACAAAAATTTGTCAAACGTATTTATATACTGCGGACGATTATAAGATCATATTTTACCGTAATGGTAAAATATCGTAAAAAGACATAGTTTGGCCGAAAATTACGTTTATAAAACGGTTCCATTTCTTAGAAACAAAAGATATGAACATTTACCAGCGCTTTTCGGTAGAGCGGACGATTTTAAAACGATATTGTGTTTGAAATGAAATTTGATACAAAAACTGACCGAGACATTAAAATAAAATCACTTACACAATGTGAAACCGTATGTATAAAAAATTATTTCGCTTTTTAAATGTATAAAAGCGAAATAATAAGAGTTTACATGATAGTCAATCTGACTACCTATGCAGGAAATGTTTTCAACGCGGTTTAAGCCGCCCAGTCTGTTGGCAGCATTAACATGGAAAATTATGACAGACGTGCGGAATGTTGTGTAATGACGGATGGGACGGTTGACGGATGAAAGCGACGGCTCACCGAGAGTCCTGATTAACATTCCATCGGCGTGCAAGTTCTCGACGGCCGGTCAACCATGATGGCTCGCTGCGCTGTCACGACGTGATTACTAAGTCTGCGCCACGTATAACTAGTCTCAACTATGACAGTTCTCAAAAGCACTCATTCATGAGAATGATTTGTTTGATTAATTTTTTTGACGTGACGTCTAATAAATCGATGAACGCCGGCTGCACGCACGAAAAAGTGTCCCGTTACGCACATTGTCCCGTTTCGCTGTGTCCCGTTACACTCATTTTATATTGCTCTTTGCTAACCTGAACCTCTTAGCATTGCGACCGAGTCCATGGCGTAATTCTGTTTTCATGCATTTCAATGTAACATTTTCATTGCTCTTTGCTAACCCGTTCCTCCTAGCATTGCTGCAGAGTCCGTGGCAAAAATATATTATTTTTGACTGCATCTTGGTGTTGGGTAAGCCATTTTCCTTCACATCATCCTTGAAACACTCCCATTAATTTACTACTGTTCCTATCATCGTCCTATCCTTAACAGAATAACACAGATTGGAAGAAGTTAAATAGCAAACATGTATAAAAGTTATAATATTAAAATAATATCTTCGTTAAAGTAATAAACATATTTGAATTAATGAGTGCAAATAAAAGTAAATTTATCAATTAAATTGTAGATTTCATTTCACCCCTTCTTTGTATCCATACAAAATAGTGATAATTCAATCAAAATGATTCAATTTTATTCATATAAAAGTATGCAATCATTTCATCAATGTTTTGTTATGACGTTGTCACGTTAAACTATCGTCCGTAAACCACTTTACAGACAACCAATTGTTTTACTGATGTTTATGAAATCCAAGATGGTGACGATGATGTCATCGAATTAAAACCGACTGACTTAGAATGCCAAAGGCAAGAATATTCCTAGAATCTAAGATGGTGGAATTTTCTCGAACCCAATATGACACATCCAATATGGCGGTCGTCTCTCGGCTCCACCCAACGACTCCCTGTTTCCTGACGCACTTCACACGCCACTGACACCCATTTACCGTCACTGGTCAAGCATAACACGATGTATGTTTACTAACACTGATAACCAAACGCATCAAGTCGTTCACTATCTTCTGCTTCTTCTGAGAACTGTAAAATTTGAGACAAGTCACGTTTCATAGATTATACCTTCTAATAGAATTCCCAGCTAGGTCCTTATTTATTTATTTTTCACTTTCTTTGAATGATTTTTTTAAAGGGAAAAGATTTATTAAAATCATTATTTTATACGACATTGCTAGTTTGCACTGTCTGTCATGGAGAAAACACGAAGAACGGACACAGAAAGACAAATACACAATCATACAGAAAACAAGTCTTCAACGGAATTCTCTAAGCTGTCTCTACATTTAACATCAGCTGATTTTGGCTTGTTTTATGTGTGTTTGTGTATTCGTCTACCTTTGTCCGTCCTTCGGATTTTCTCTATTACTTAGAGCTACAGTGCAAAATAGCATGGACGTAAATCCAAAATAATTGTTTAATTGTTTTAACTAGTTGATAATTTCCTTCCCGGATTCAGGACTGGGTGCTGCGTCGTCCCTTCACCACCTCGCCACGCAATGACCACCCTGCCATGACGGTGTCAGGTGGGCCCAGGTGCTTACTAGGCCACTGCGCTCAGAAATGAGCACTGGGACTCGTCATGTTACACTCCCTGACAAATAAGCCTGCAATATTACGTTCTGTGATCTGATATTACAGAATTTTTTGACGTGACAACGTCTAATACATCGATGAACGCCGGCTGCACGCAAGAAAATGTCCCGTTACGCACATTGTCCCGTTTCGATGTCTCCCGTTACGCTCATTTTATATTGCTCTTGCCAACCTGAACCTCCGAGCATTGCGACCGAGTCCGTGGCGTAATTCTGTTTTCATGCATTTCAATGTAACATTTTCATTGCTCTTAATTAAACCCGTTCCTCCTAGCATTGCTGCAGAGTCCGTGGCGCAAATATATTATTTTTGACTGCATCTTGGTGTTGGGTAAGCTATTTTCCTTCACATCATCCTTGAAACACTCCCATTCGTTTCCTACTTTTCCTATCATCGTCCTATCCTTAACAGAATAACACAGATTGGAAGAAGTTAAATAGCAAACATGTATTAAAGTTCTAGTTAAAATAATCTCTTTGTTAAAGTAATAAACATACATATCTGAATTGAGTGCAAATAAAAGTAAATTTATCAATTAAAATGTAGATTTCATTTCACTCCTCCTTTGTATCCATACAAAATAGTGATAATTCAATAAAAATGATTCAATTTTATTCATAAAAGTATGCAATCATTTCATCAATGTTTTGTTATGACGATGTTTCGTTAAACTATCGTCCGTAAACCGACTTTACAGACAACCAATTTTTTAATAATCACGTTATATTTTATCATTACAAGTTCAATGTTTTTCCACAATGGTGTAATGCATCAAAATTTAACTTCTAGAGTTAAATATTTTAATACAAAGATTTAAAAATACCAAATAGCGGATGAGACCAAGCTCTAAGATGGATCAATATCTCCCCCCCCCCCCCCCCCCCACATTTAGTACTAGATTGTTAAAATGTTTACCCAAATATTTAATTTCATTGCTCAACAATTTCTGCTTCCGGCACTTGTTCAAGAGTGTAGGATGTCATGTTCCAGGTCACTATTTTATGTTTACGTTCCACGCGGTTAAACTTGCAGACTTTTTGAGTGGCTGAACTTTCACAATTTAAAAAAAAGATATATCGCATACTTTTTGCATAATTAGCTGAAAAAATTGCAATTTTGACGTTTTTGTGCAGTATGGATAAGGAGAACGAAATTTAATATAAACGTGTACGTTTTAGATTTAAAGTAAATTTTACTGGCTACCATGTGATATGGTTTTAATTTCTTTCAGAAGAAATATTTTTTACCTGTTTGTTTAATATCGTCAGGAAATTTTATGAAATTAAAAGACTAAATATAATTAAATAATATTTTCAGAAAGAATTTTAAAACGTACCATGCAATAGCTACCAGCATTGCCTTTATACTCAAAAATATTTCAATTATTTATTCCATTTGGTTATCCTTATACATACTGTGCAAAAATGTTAGAAATTCAATTCCGCCAGCTAATTATATAAAACGTATGCACTATACTTATTGCTTTCATTTTGTTGAAGTTCAACTCAGAAAGTCTACTAGTGTAACGCGTTAAACGTAAAAATAAAATAATGACCTGGAACGGTGAAGTCAGCATTCGTGGCAGTGCAGCTGTCACGTCGCTTGAGGTCGCACGCGGCAAGCACCCGGCTGCAGGCTGGTGAACAGGGTCTGTGGCAGTTGTGACGTCACGCTCGTGCGGTGAGGGTCGCTGGCGGCGAACGGTCTTTTGCCTCATAGACATCAAGTTGGTAGTAGTACGGGAAGAATCCATGAAAGATTGGTGTCCCGCTGATGTTTTCTCCAGGGTCCAGGATTCAGATTGGGTAGGACTCGTACTTGGTAGTGGTTATCCGATCGCTTGGAGCAGGCTCCAAGGGTTCACCTAGCCTGATGCGGAGTCGACGTGGTGAGCGACGACACAGCTCCGGTACTAGCCTGGATAGCTAGGAGAGGTTGGATAGGCCTCCACTGGACCACGGGTTCACTGGGTGTTTTGAGGGGTCCCAGTGTGATGTGGGAGATCGGGGAAGGCGCCAGCAGTGCTGATAAAGTCTTGGGTTCAGGACGCAGCCAACTGCCTGGTTAGCTGAGAGTGTTAAAGGGGCTGAGGCGGTGACTATGCTGGGTTGGTGGCCCCAGCGAAGCTCTAATACCCTCCCGATCAAACAACAGGGCGTGATCCCAAACAGTTCTGTTTTAATAAGCTCTGGAAAGTATATAAAACCAACTGGAAGTTTCTCCCATCCTACCCTTATAGGACGCATATGTGGGAGGGGAATGTGAGAATGCCGACCGTAAGTCGGAATAATCTGCCGCAACCCGGCACCAATGGGATTCATGAGCACCGAGTCGGGTGTCAAGATGTTTGGAGCCCATTCTAGTCCTTAAGATCCCATCGCCTTGAAGGTGAGAGACAGTAACAAAACTACGCCATATTGGTTCCCACAATTTTTTTCTTGTTATAACAATTTTTAACAGTTTGAAAGTTGAAATTTTGTCTTAGCTGAAGCAGAACTCACACAAAGATTTTAAAAGACTATACCATATTGTCTACTGACAGTTATAGTCATTCCCAAAAATTAATTGGTTATTCAACTCCCATTATTTCACAGCGAAAACTACTTACAGCAGCCAGACACTAATCATTTGAGGCATTCTCTAAAACTACATGATATGCCTTAAGGACGCAAATATTTGAAAATCAAACGATATAAAATTATTATGGACCAAAATCTGCTGAAACAAGATAGCGTTTATCAGTTTTTATATCTCCTGTTAAGTCTTTATGCATGGCTTGCGCCTGTGCTTTAATATCAGACTGCAATAGCATAGAACATAAATATTAGAACATATAATTTATACTTTGCCATGCGAATAAACTGGGGGAAAAAAAATTCAAAACACAAGAACCCTCTTAATGTAATTATACCACTAATACAGGACAAACGCATCTACTGCGCTTAATAAGACAGTTTTAGGATATAAAATACAACAATAAAAGTTAGAACATACACAGCAAATACAGCTGCTTTGCCGAATTTATGTTTTCTAAAGCCATACGTGCATTATTTAGGAGCATGACGGTGTAATGTCGACCTAAGTGTCGTGACGCAGAACATGGTAGGACATGTTCAAACATTGTACTATGGTCATCGACACAACCATGCACAACAAACGGTCTTCCACTAGACGCCCGCAAATATATCACTGCTGGAAACTCAACGTATTCACTTGCAAAGTTCAGTTTCAGCAGCAAAACACTACGACGTGTTTTGTGTGCCTGGAATATACCGAGAAAAAAAATGTATGGCAGTATGAATTAATACTCCTTACCGAACACATAACTCGACTGTGGATATAGGACAGCAATAAACTGGGTTGGGGTAGGTGTCACATAAACTGTTCGTTCAACACATGGAAGTGTTACCAACTATGGTTTAGTATCTAGATCGTATATGCTTTGGTGACCAGTCACTGACTTTACTTCTTGGCTTCTGTATTGAGGCCACGTCCGTAAACACGATGCCGTGTCGAAAAACGTCGGGGACTCCGCTAGGCCCGACCACTCAAAATGTCTACACGTTCAACCGTGTAAAAATAAAATAATGACATGGAACGATAAAAAAAAACCTTCAAACCGTCTTCAATTACCTCGCTGTGACAGAGACGATAAACAAAAGTATGTGTGTATATATATATATATATATATATATATATATATATATATATATATATATATATATATATACACATATATATCGTAGATTCCTTGCTTGTTTTCACTAAACTTTTGATATTTATTTATTTTGTTTAACTCTTTTATAAGTTTATTTTTTTCAAGTCGCATAACTCCCTTAATAACTACTTTAGGGAAAAAAGTTGCAAATATGTTTTCACTGTATTTCCTTGTGATGTCTGATTAATATACGCGATATGTTCGATTTTAAGTCAATTGCAGTTCACGTCTTCGCGTTAAAACCTATATAAATAAAATTGACGAAAATAAAATTTAAAATTATTTTCGATACAAAAAAATTAGTTTAGTTGCGTGTTGGAAAGAACACAAAACAAATGTAGTACTTTGGACACTTCATTGGATACAGGTCCCACCAAAAGTTTCGATTATAAAATGCCCGCAGAAATTACTTATTTTCAGAACTTTTAAAACTATTAATTATATAGCCTACTATTAAATTATTAATTAATTATTTCTTGTTTAGTCTTTGTTTAAAAATTTGAGTTTGGATATATGTTTTTATATTTGGACAAACTTATATCTAGTAAAAAATATATATCGTAATACAGTAATTTGTTTATGAAATCGTAATTTGTAAAAAAAAAAGCGAAATGAATAGCATGAATAGCATAGATAAAAAAGTTCTTATTGCATATTTACTTTGTATTTTTATAAAAATTTGCATCTAACGCCATTTCATAAAAGGTTTTTAAAAATATTTATTGTGGTTGAGAAGAAATTTCTATACAGAACTTTCGATGGAAATACTGTATATTTTCTAATGGTCTTAAACTTTAGTTGCGACCTGTATGTATGTCTAGAATGCAGTGTGTGTCGAATGAAGCTTGAGAAGATTGGGAAGGAAGCAAGAGATGTGGTCGTCACCAAGCATGTGTAGAGGGGAGCGAGAGAAGATGTGGTCGTCACCAAGTGTGGAAGGAAGCGACAGAAGATGTGGAGGGACGCAAGAGAGGATGTGGAGGGACGCAAGAGAGGATGTGGAAGTAAGCGAGAGAAGATGTGGATCTAAGCGAGAGAAGATGTGGATGTAAGCGAGAGAAGATGTGGATGTAAGCGAGAGAAGATGTGGATGTAAGCGAGAGAAGATGTGGATGTAAGCGAGAGAAGATGTGGATGTAAGCGAGAGAAGATGTGGATGTAAGCGAGAGAAGATGTGGAAGGAAGTTACAGAAGATGTGGAAAAATGCGAGATAAGATGTGGAAGAAAGCGAGAGAAGTTGCGTTCGTCCCCAAGCGTGTGTAGAACGAAGCGATAGAAGATGTGGAAGTAAACGAGAGAATATGTGTTCGTCCCCAAGCGTGTGTGGAAGGAAACGATAGAAGATGTGGTCGTCACCAAGCGTGTGTGGAAGGAAGCAAGAGAATATGTGGAAGTAAGCGAGAGTATATGTGGAAGTAAGTGACAAGATATGGAAAAATGCGAGTGAAGATGTGGTCGTCCCAAAGCGTGTGTGGAAGGAAGATAGAGAAGATGTGGTCGTCGCCAAGCATGAGTGGAAGGAAGCGAGAGAAGATGTGGAAGAAAGCTAAAGAAGATGTGGAAGGAAGCGAGAGAAGCTGTGGAAGGAAGCCAGCAACCGGCAGTCCGCCGGGAGGGGAGGCGGCGACAAGGTCGCGCGGCCGGAGGGCTGGAAGTAAGTAAGTAAGTAGGGCCACGGGTTAAGGCAGAGCGGTCGGCGTGTATATTTAGCCCCGTCGCCGCAGTGAATGAAACGGCAGCAGCGACGTCGGCGGAGGCTCGAGACGCAACAGTTGCCACAGGCGCGCTGCCAGCTCGGGGGGACAGGACAGGAACCTGTTCGCTCCTCGCCGCCGCCCGCCAATCAGGGCGCTCCGACCACCCCTGTCAAGACACCTCGGAAATATACCTGCATCGTACCTACGCGTCATTTCAGCATCACCAACTACTTTCTAGTTTCAGGCAATCGCTTTAAAACTAGCCACACCGCAGCTAAAAACTCCTATACCTAAAGAAGTATCTGAACTACTAGTTTATTCGCTCAAAAAAGATCTCGTGTCTTTTCCGAATTGTTTTCACTTACGAAACAATACTTACAATGTCATGTAACAATTTCATATTTGAAAAGTTTCATTTTTTTTGCAAGATTACAACGACCAAGCAAAAAAAACAGCAATGACAAACAAGTAGCTATAAAAGTTGACCAAGTTTCAACATTACTCGCTAAACCAAAGTGAGGGGCGAATGCGTAAGTTTGTCTGCGAGGTTAAGTAGAGCTAGTTTGTTCGGAACAAGCTTATTCGCAAATTAGTCGCTAGTAAACTAGCTCAGTGACCTCCGAGCATAAATGAACCACCGAAACGTTACGAGAGTGCAGTTTGATTCACAACAAAGGTAATATCTATACGTAACTAAACAACGTTTCGTTGTTTTTTTTTTTGGATAGAAATGATTTCTTCCTAATAATATTCTGACACTGTATTGACTTGCAGTTTACTATAATGTTAATTTTTTGGCAAGCCTAGTAGTTAAGCCATTGTCTTTGTGAAAATGTACTGGCATTTTTATTAACACGCGTACAATTAAACTAAACTAGTGACATAAACAATACATACTAGGTAAAGTATAAAATATCTGCAATAAAAATATTTAGCACTATCTTTCAATCCTCGTAATAGTATTTTAGTTAAATTAACATATTTTGTTACATATACTCAGTGCAATCATGTTGCAAAATAATATACTTTCGAAAGTGTTATGGCGACAAACAGCCTTAACATTTAGATTGTGACTCAAGCGATAAAAAAATCCAAGCCATAGTTTTTAGAACATTTTTATTACTTGGTTATTTTCGTCTCTAATTAATTAATTATTAACTTTCTCACGATATAACAACAAAATCTTGGGTAGCAATAAAGTAGCTTAAGGTGATTAAGTGTGTAATGATATTTAGGAGCAGCCATGTTCATCTACCATAAATTATACTATTTAATTGCTATGAAAAATATTCTAATAACATGAATAAAGTTCAATACACGCACTGTACATACTATTTCAAGCCGCTAGCAACTATGCTAACAATCGCCCTCAACCTGCAATATTTAATTTGCCTGGAAAACTTCCCTACGTGAAGTAAGTCTTTATACAAATGCCAACACTCGTTGGCATCTTCAAGGCGGTTTTGACTTTGCTAAGTGTGCCATAAATCTATACAATAAAGAATCTATTAAAAGAAACAACAATAAAATATCTAACAGTTATTTTTTTATTTGCTCGCGTTAAATTATTTCTTAGAGTGCATAGTGTTTTTTTTTTTTTCAGAAAAATCCCGAAAACGTAAAAAAAAAAAAAGCCTGATAAATTGCGTCCACATGCAGTCCATATTACTCTCGTAACGTTTACTCGCAGAACCACTCTGTGCGCCAGTGTGAATATCTGGCCTTACAGTTCATATTAGTTGGTGAGCTAATAAACCAGCGTTGTTATATCACATGTTTTGTAGTGTGTATGCATTCTATCCTAAGGAAAAATCGTACACCTTACAGCAGCCATATTTTATTTTTTGGGAATACACCTTGCTAAAACTTTTTTAATGGGGACGAAATAAAATAATTATGCAACAACACCCCAAGACTGGTGATTACAAAACAAAGAGTTTTGTGATTCACTACGGAATTATTTTACGGACACCATACACCATTTGATATAGGGTGAACTCTGGTAAAATATCTCTGGCGGCCACCGGACTTACATGGTTTATGCATAAACATTGTAGAGTCAATAAAAAATTTACACGACATGACTTCCTTGAACAATCCAAACTAAATTCAGAACCAAATCAGATTTCTCGGACCCACATGGGAAAGCGAAAAAATCTGTATGTTATAAACCGTGATTTCTCGGAAACCAGGAACGTCTCTAATGATTGGAAGAAAAAAATTCGGAATTTTATTACTACTTCACGGAAAGCCACGCTGTAAGAATATTACCTAGATTTTATTTTAAGAATTATTATATAAAACTGGGATTTATATTAATATCACATTCCAACATTTTGTTTAATTGGTCCAACAAAATTTAACCACTGCTGTGTCTATATGATACCATACATTATTCCAGAAGGAATGGATTATAATCTGAACATAATTTTTACTTGCGAGGTATGTATATTCAGATATGTGAAAATTATTAGGCTCAATAATAGTATCCTAAAATGAAAAAATATATATATGCCTAAGAACATTTTTCACAAATTAAATAGTACATTAGTATTTTATGTGCATTGAATTGATTTAAAATCTCAATATTACATGGCCGGGTGATTCTAGAATCTATTTAGAGTAAGGATAACTAGAAAATAACAAATTTTTGCTTTGAGTCTAATAATTTTCACACCTCTGTAATATTTAGAACACATGTGTGAATCATTCTGTTATTTTTATTATATCTGTAACGGTTTGATCAGCGTAGGCCAAGAAAGCAGTCCATTTGTTAGTTTTTCTCCATTATAGCCAAACAGTTACCAATATTGCGGTATCCTACGGAGACACATTTCTTAGAATAAAACATAGCCTAGAGCCCATCTGAAATAATATAGTGTTACAAGAGAATTTAAAAAAAACAAAAAAAACGGTCCTGTAGTTTTACAAACCAACACACACACACACACACACACACTTTCTGGTCATAACATATAAGCATATATAACTTCCGTCACATTTTTAAGAAAACTAATAATTTTGTTTAGCTCACCCAGTGCTGTGGTCCGACCACATCCGCTGGCTCCGCTGGGTCCAAGCTCTGCAATTGAAACAAAAGACACGCTGAAGCACTGCTGCCAACACGAAGCACACAGAACTGGCCACACCATACCTTACACAGTGTGTGTGTGTGTGTGTGTGTGTGTGTGTGTGTGTGTATATATATATATATATATATATATAGTTACGTTCCGGAACTTCACAGAATCACGGCTGGCATGAAGAGTCGACTTCAGAGCGAGAGGTATGGAATTCGAATAACTTGCAAGGCATGGACATGTGTGACATTTGTAAGATTATTTCCATGCACACATTTTGATCACTTCTATCAAGTAAGTAGCTTGGCGAATAATTCACCCGACGTTTCGGTCGTCATTGCAGTCGTCATCATCAGGGAGCAGTTAGTTACCTACTGTACCTACCTCCCCAGCAGGTAACTGCTCCCTGATGATGACGACTGCAATGACGACCGAAACGTCGGGTGAATTATTCGCCAAGGACCGCGGCTACAACCCAGAAGCCAAGCTACTTCAGACAATGGCCGTGAAAGACTGCGAAAATTATTCTATCAAATAAGTTTGCCCGTTATCGCCCAAGTCTTTCATGACCAACTTTCGACGTGGATAGTTGCGTCTCGCATTTCTGTGTAGATCACCTACGAGTGCATACATTGCCATTTTTATTGGATATGACCTGCCTCGTTCAGTTCATCGAGCATGGAGACTATTTAATAATAATTCCCCCACACCCTGCGCAGCCATCAAAAGTCTTATTTTTGCGACTAATTCGTCGGGGGCGTCCCGTTAAACGGCCTACTGGTATAAATGAAATTTTTTTTAATAAGCTCTACAAGGTTTAAAAAAAATTACATAATAGTACACTAAAATCATGATAAATCCGTTTATTGGCGTTAATGTGGAATTTCAAGCAAAAAATACATATGCAGATTAACAAAAGCTCCTTAAATTTAGATAATTTTACTTTATATGTATAGAACAAGTTCAACACATTGTTATGCTGGTGCTATTCGTAGGAGTTTATTTTTCTTTAGTGTGCACCATGGTCGAGTTATCAGACTGATTCAATTTTCCGACAGTCCACTCAGTTTATTCAAATTGTTTGTAAAATCAATAAATTATGATGCAGCTATGTAGTACGCAAAATGGATTAAGATATATATGTGTGTGTGTGTGTATATACATGGAAAACGTACAAATTGATACATTCGGAGTTTGTGTAAATTTACTCAATATTATACGTATAATTAACTGGCATAAATAATATGTATCACTAATGTAAATTTATAAATCTAACGCGGAGATAAGATAAACAACATATATGGTAAATATCAATTTTTAGATTTGATATTAATTTGAATAAAGAAAAATTTAAAAAAAAAGTTCGAACGTCGTAGGTGTAAAACATACTCATATAATTGGAAACACTGTGTTGTAACATTCATTATAAGTGAAATTACATTTTTTTTTACAATGTTCGTAGACACACTCAAAAATCTAGACATAAAAATTATTGGCATTAAAAAAAACTAATACGAGTACTTTTTTTCAACACAACATTTCTCGTTTTCGTAAACGGCGATACTTGTTTTCAGCACAGCCTAACTGTAAATATTCACGTAATAAAATTTTCAAAATTTAAATTCCCAGAAGCGAAACTGTTTGCTTGCTTAAGTGAATTGAAATACCGAGTCAAGATATCTATACTTGTACAAGGCGACAAAAATTACTACGGTTATGTTTCACAAAGCTAAACTGCGCTCATGAAAACTCTAGTCAGCTGTTTCGGTAAATTCCTAGTCAGAACTACGATCCCCAATCATCACAATGATAGCAGGAGAGAATAAATAATATGCAATTGTCTCTACTTGCGACACCCATTGCAAAACTCGGTCGTTGTCAGTTGAGCACTGGATGAAAAGCAGCAGTTATATAGCTAGAGGTCGGATAAATTTGCGGTTGGCTAAAAAATTAGGCTGCTTCTGTAATTCAACAGCATTTTATGCTGAGAAATTTCAGCCTATGAGAGACAATCACCTAAAGAAGTGACAAACCCACGGGAAACCCAGTTATGGGGAAAGAAATAGGAACGGAAAGATGCCATCTTGGTTTCTAAAAATTTCATTTTACCATAACAATTGCTATCTTTTAATATTGAAAATTTGTTCTTGCTGAAGCAAAGATCACACATTAAAAGATGTTTTGTAGCTATAAAATATTATCTAATGGCAGTATTATTACAGTTTTAGTTATTCCCAAATATGAATTCAACACTTAAACGCCAATGACTTCAAAGGTTGAATCATTTGTAGCAGCCACTCACTATTAATTTAACGCATTCAATTCAAATATAGACAATACTCAAACGACGACAAATTAACTACCAAGCGAGCCACCAACAAACAGGCATCTTTTACTCAAAGTGTGCAGAGGAACGCCAAAATATGCTCAGTTGTGAAATAAAATTCACACCAGCCAAGTGACAGACCCAGCTTTGAATTTTCTGGTGGTGAGGTGGGAAGGGGGGATGATCAGAGGGTTTTTGGGTCATGTGGAAACCTAGTTAAATGGAGAGCCCGCAATTTTGAAGGGGGGGAAAAGCCTCTTAAAAATCAAGATGAAAGGAGGGTTTTGTTTTATTTTTACGAGTACTATAGTTTTCAAAAATTACACAGTTCATTTACACTAAAACATGTAAAACAATACAATTTTACAGAAAAAATAGAACCGAGCTCAAAAGTCCAGCGCGACCTGGTACGTTATTATTTGTTTATATATCTCAAGATGTTTTAAAATGTCTAACACGGTCATTGCCCTTCCACAGGACCTGAACTCCCCTACTCCTCACCGGGGACAGGGGGGAGGGGGGGAGGGGGAAAGCGGCGACAGCACCCAGTCCTCACCCTACCGGCGGTAAATCAGTCAACAGCCGGGGCCGAATAAATCAACTAACTCTCCGCTCGCGCGGTACTGATCGATAAGTAATGAGTCACACGACGTAGTGAATCACGTGTCGAACCAGGGAAGCGAGGCCTTCAAAGACAAAAGTAATCGCCGCAGCTTGGCGATCAGTGGGGAGAGGGGGTTCGTAGGAGGGGGTTAGCGTAGGAGGGGGTTAGCGTAGGAAGGGGTTAGCGTAAGATAATATAAGATAATAAGTGGTGTAGTATTTAGATTATCACAATACGATTTTAACATTTAACAAAGAAGTGTCAATTGTATCAAATCCTGGTTGCAGATATTTGAAACAAATTCACTCTACTCCTATTCTAAGGTGGCTGCTACGTTTGGAAATAAAAAAAAATGTTTTCTACCGACGACACGCAGATAAACGTCTGGCGGTCCGGGCCGGTGGCCACGTTAAATGTAGAGGTGTAAAAGTAACAAAAAAATGTGTACCCGTATGTATTCGTTACTATAACAATTAGTACTCGTTACTTTCGTATCGTTACTCGTTACTTCTGATACCGCATGACATGGCACATGCTATGTTATGTAACAGCATCGAATCGAGTCGTATTTCGTACGCGTACAGTATGACGTCGCGTAAATAAAAATAAATCGAATATAAACAATTAAAAATATTTGATAATTAACAGCAGAAACAATAAACTCTCATTAGAGCGGCTTTATTATAATATATATTTTAAGATAAGAACATAAAACGTGAAAATACGCGATTATAAAAAACAAAAACATACATATTTATAATTTCTAAAAAATATTTTCTTACGTTGTTTCTGTTCGAATCTAAAACTTTGTCTACACACACAATACCTTTAATAAACAGTAAAAAACTTGGACGACGAATTTCCAAATTATACTTTTATTAATAAACAAACATCGTTCTTTGTAACGAATACGCGCGCGCATGCGTGAAACATACGAAAGATGCGAGTAACGAAATGCATTCGTGTGTAACGTTTCGTTACTCGTTACTAGATGCCGCACCCGTTACTCAGTAACGAATACATACGGTTTGCTACAGCTCTAGTTAAATGCCACTTGTTTCGTCGTGTCTACCACTGAGGCGGGTTCTCTCTGCTGCTGGCGAGAGCCGCGCCGAAAGTTAAATTAAGTGAATTTGTAATGGTGGCGGGTCCCTTGCACATCTGAATGCACGGACAGTAAACTGCTTGCGGACAGTCCATTCCGCCCACAGTCTCGTGTAACCGATCCCGCTATTTCTCGGGGAGCGCAGGCGGTCTGGTCTACCGATTCGGGCACAGCATGAAATATTGGCCCCGGTATCGCAACCGGCCGGCCCCAGCGATGGCCCTGCGTGTTACCAAAATCCGAGTTAGAAAGCACAAGGCCGTCGGAGAACGTTCCGAAAACTTCACGTGACCAGACACGAGAAAAGTTGTGGGACTGACCAGTTCCGCGTGTTTACAGTTGTCGAGGGTGGGAGTTAAATCAGAGACCAATTACACAAGGGTGCAAGTCTTGTAACAACTGTAAAAAGCCAGCACCTGTATTACGAACAGGCATTTCACGTAATACTGTCTACAATTATTGTCGCCAACAAGTAAAAAGTTCTAAGCGTGCGTGACTGGCGTAGTGTTTGGTACAGTTGTAACCAACAAGATATTTCATATTTCATTAATGTACTGGCAACAGTTATTTATTTGTTTAGTCGCAGCATAAATTTGTTCACGATTCTAGTTACTCTTTATTTTTCGTTTTAACTCAATAAGGGGGAAAAATTTACCTCACTATTTATCTAGGAGAACTATTTGCAAACTTGTAATTGTACATTCCCAAAAGCTTTGTTCGTCCATTTTGTTCGCCGAAAAACAAAAGCCTAAATGCTGCTTCAGCAAAAAAAAAAAACCTAAAACACTTAAGCACATTACATAAAGCTTAGTTAAAATGAAAAAAAAAATAATATGTTACTAAGTTTCAGTTTAATTACTAATAATGTTGATCCATCTCCGTGATTTTATGGTAACTTTATCTGGGCGCATATACGCAGATTTATCCAGCCAATAAAAAAAAAAACAAAGGTACGTGCAAAATGTTTCCTTTGACAACGGCCCGCGATGAAGACACACAAAGAGTTGCTCGGCGATCCTGATGATTCACGCCTCGATGAATCTGTTTGACTGATAAAGAGGGGGGAGGGGAGTAGTTAAATTTTTATTGTGTCATTACAGCACCACGCCCTTCTATTTGCGGCCAAGCGGTCTGGTGGCTTAATTACATTCGGCCGCGCGCCTTATAAGGATAGACCGCGCTGGGCCTTTGAAGAGCGACGCGCAACGAGAAGAGAACAAAGATTGAAAATAATAGGCGGCGGGTATCTCAATGCGAGCGAGACAAAGCTGGAACACACTGGAGAACTGGAGCCAACACACATCCTGACCTACGAAATTGAAAGAATAAAGAGAGATCGATAAAAATGATAGTGGAAGGGCGACCCCCCCCCCTTTTTCCAATTATCACCCCACTCACACATACATACACAACCCATCCGTGCAACGAACTGAAGCAAATCAAGCACACGCATGTGCACTGTTTGAAAAGTAACGAAGGTTTTTTTAACTGCACAAGTGATTCTAAAGGTCAGTTAGTTTGTGTATGAGACACAAAAAAATTATTAGTTTCGCCCCCCCCCCCCCCCCCCCCTTGTAAATGAAGACTTCGGGCGTAAAAAGTGATAGCTAGCTAGCATTTTTGTGACTCGTGGTCACAATGAAGTTAATGTTTAGTATCTGTGTGAACAAGGTTTTTTAAAAACCTATTTTCGTTGTATTTTTTCCTTCCAAAAAAATTCATATTCATAACTTAATTTTAGACACGGATATTTAATTATTTTAAGGATTATCAATATTTACAACCGACGTTTTCAACAACGCTAAAACTATAAAGAATTATTAATCATTTGTGCATTAAAATACAGCTTAATGCAAAGGTAATACTTACAAGTTGTAAGATATTTAAATTTTCATCTAATCTTCCTTTGCATCTTTGCAACGGCTGCGTATCAATAACCAATACACTCTATAAGGTAGCATTGTTACAATTAAACCACACAACTTAACATTCATTTGAACAAATAAAAAACACACGCAAAAGTAAATAAATTACATGCATTACAATCGCAAGCAGGAAAGGATTCCACGGCCAATTTTTGCGTAGCCAGAATGCTGGAAAATAACAAAAAGCCCCGCGGTACAGAGAGAGCGAATAACAACAGGATCTTGAGGGCCGGTGTCACACTGTGAGTTTCTGCGCTGTGGCTAAAAACTTCCACGGCTTTTTTTTTTTTGCTGAACATTACTTCGGCCGATTTTCTTAAGAGTGCCCAAGGCAGGACTCTTATAATAATGCACTGCGTAAATTGATAAAAATCGATCATGTAAACAATTCATCTGGAAGAAATCAACCGCTCCGGCTCAACCGCATAGCACAGTCAGTGCTGCCAACTTTCAGGAACACCCATCAGCAATCATCACCATGAAATGCTTACAGCCTGTGGCAGGGTCAGTTTGTACAAATTCAACACACGTTAAACAAAAGCTACGAAGTTTACGCCACGTACTAGACTCTACCAAATAATTAACAACACTTTTAAACAGCAACGAGACATAATCCAGTCATCAAGAAATTAAAAAATTCACAGTTTTGCAAACCACTTACCAATTAAAAAGTTAAAATAAGTTTCAGAGTTCATATTCATTGTAAGTAATTTACATAAGATTAACTTACGTACTATAATTGACAAATGAGCAATATTCGTCGTACGAAACGATGTTTTCGTAATAAATACGTTAAAACTCCTTGTTCCGTAACTGGACTTCTAAATCAGTTATAATTATTGAAAATCCGTAATACTTGGCAGTAATGCGTATAGTGTGACACCGGCATTTGCGTTCTTCGAACGTGGAGGCATTCCGGACAGAGACGGACGCAGCCTTGAATTTTGGGGCGAGCATATGAGCTGAGGAGTTTGGCGTAGGGAATGCAATACCTCATAGTTAAATGGGCAGTCAGAAATTTTCAGCCCCTTAAGCCTCTTTTAACGCATTCTAGACACCTTGGAAAGTCATTAAACGGTGGTTTTATATCATTTAAAAAGTTACACTAATATAAAACAATTAAAAAAACTAATATCACTAAAAAGATGGTATACATTATTACAAAAAAAAACGCGTCAACGAGTCTTTCTGTACTTGCCAGAGAAGAGTAACTAACATCTATCCTCGGGAAAAGAGCAAAGTTCTCATTACGCAAACAAACTTACTATACGAAACTCGGACATGAAATTAAACGTAGATTTTTTTTTCTTAAAATAATGCTGAGCGTAATAAATATAGACGCAAATTGTGTTTTCAACTACATTTCTGAACGTGAATCACACGTAACTGCCGCACCCACCGATACAATTCGTTGAGCACCTACGTCGAATATCGATATCGAATCATTCGCTTTGAAGAGTGAAAAATTAAATTTTACAATGAAACGGCTCCCATAAAAGCGAAAAAACTTGGAAGAAAAAAAAACAGTAAACCCCGGCTTTGAGCCTGATTTTCGACAAGGATTTTTGTTAAAATAATGCTCATCTTGTTAGAATTTACTAAACAGTTAATACTATTAAGTTTCCCTTTGGCTCCGTGAGATTTGGTTCACGCCATCCGCCACATATGGCAGCACCGGGGTTACATATTTCCGTTACAACGCGACTTGCATTCTACTCTCGAAATGACTCCCACCAAATTCCTTATGCTAAGATGTTACACATCAAAAAAAAAAAAAAAATTGAACTAGATGCAAAGAACTGGGGTTTGAAGTAGATTATTTTATGTTAACCCTCCATTTTTTTCCCCACCTCTATGGGGGTATCGGCCCTGAATCCGGGCCGCTTCATTGTAACGTCTAGTGCGTCTCTCTTCGACGCGGCACGTCGGCGCGGGTTGTAATCCCGGCGAACAGAGTTTTTATTCATCGCCCGAAGGGAGAGCACGTGACAGGCGACCTCGTGTCCCTAATCCCCTCCGGTTAAATAAGGACAAACCCCCCGCACCACACCGCCGCGGGAGATTATGCAAATGCGGCGGCGACGCGACGTTCTGGCGGCAACCGACAATCCGCGGTCCACGGGGGTCGAACCGGATGGAAACTCCATCCCACGAGACACTCCAATCTTTAAGGCCAGTTTTATAAACTACGCAAGGGACGCAGGGTCGCGACCACGGCACACGCAACGGTCGTCTATAAAACACGAAAAGTCGCCAGACGCCAACAACCCTTCAACGTGAAAGTGGGCGTAGTAGGTACCAAACAAATTTCTTCTAAGGTTTTTCGGAAAAGTTACACTTATGCGAACATGTGAAATCTTTAATAATTTGATTAAAGAAAGGACATTTCCTTTCACTGCACGAAAGTTCAACACGTGAAAACGTGATGTATATAATTAAAACATATTTGCCTCCTATGCACATAGCGTCTGCGTCCTTAAAAGTTTTCGGAACACTTCACTTCAAATATGGAAGGCGAAAACCGAAGGCCGGAAACGCAAGTAGTTGAAAGTTGGCCAATGTTTGTGTTGCGTTTTTGCGTCGTGCATATAGTTTTCAAACTGTTACTTGAATACGTCGTTGTTGAATTTTTAGCGTCCGTTGCGTAGTTCATAAACCCGGCATCAAGCGAACACATGATTGATACCATTCACGCCCTCCTAAAGCTGAAGTAGATGAAGTCGAAAACGGACGAAGGAAATTTCTACGGAAACGAAATGGTGTTCGTTTTGTACGTTTTTTTTTTTTAAATTTTCAAACGTTACTACGAGGGCCAGTACCACAGCGATTTTTTTTTCTTTTCGCAAGTGGTAAATTTACGATGAGTATTATAATTATTTATTTACTTTCTTTACATAATTTATACAATCACACTAAGTTTTAAACGCAAGCTTGTGCGTGAGTGCTACTAGTCTCTATATGCCAACTATATTATCAATATAATGAAAAAGAAAAATCACAAAAAAACAAAAAATACAAAAACTAAACAACATATAATAAAAAAAAAAACCTTATCTCTATTTTGAATGAAAATATTTTACAAAAATAAATAATTTTTATGGTGGATAAAGTATTTATTTGGTCTCGAGAATATATAAAATTTGAAATCACGATTAAAATTAAATGCAAGTACATATTCTACCACAAATGCCGCCGTAGGCCTGTGATTATCCTCGCGTGCCCCCAACCTACCCCACCCCCTTTTTTTTCCATTCCGTGAATGAGTCATTCTCATCTCTTTCCCCGCCATCGACTCTAATGACCCAGATGTAGATTAGACGACACTCCCTAGTTCAATGGTTCATTCATTTAACAAAAGAAACTACTTAATACTTGAGTGTGATGCATTTTAAGATACGTCAATGCAAATAAAATGATGCAGCGTGCATGTGAAACCAGCTGAAAACAGAGAAATCAGGGATAATGATACTATTAAGCCATTCCTCCTCCATTGCTAAGTAGACATCGTCACACCCAATAACCTCTCTAAGCTTATTTTATTTCTGTACACTGATTCTTGACATTATGTGAGTGATTTTCCTCCTAAAGTCGAAACGAAACATTAAAGGGGTGTGCCCAGTCAGGGATGGGCTAAGAGCGACGCTCGCTTGTGCTTCTTGTGTGGTATCGTCTCTTAAGCAGAAGGCTGTGTATTGGCGCACAGTCTTCTCGTCGTGCGTAGAGTAATGGCCGTAACTATACGATTTGATTGGTAACCATAAAATAAGATGGCGGAGGAATGAATATAAAGGTGTAACGCAAGTCCCTTAAATGCTTCAAGAATATTTTTTACCTTTGTCAGCAAATTATTTAGAAAACATGTGTTTTGGACATTTTCACTCTTCAAAAAAAAAAAAAAGTTTTAATTCGAAATCCGGAAACAGAACTACTCATTTTCCCTCAGCGTATCCTTAAATGCGTTTTCGTAAACAGATCCAGGATATCATGAGCAGTTTTTAAATCGCGTGGTTGTTTCCAGAAGTTGCGCATACCGTATTAGGTAGGACGGGGCCCTTAATGACATGAGCACTGTTAGTATTTTTGCTCAGGTGAGTGAATCAGTAACACGACCGACAATTATTTACACAAAAATTATAAATATTTAATAAATAGGCTACATAAATAACTGAATTTTTTTCCATCAAACGTAATATACAATGATTCAGCAATATCATAATAGAAAAAGGTTAAATTCTTAACATGAAGTCTCGAAAAGAACCTAAATGCCGGTGGGTCGGCTCAGAACATTAGCCGTGATCAATGACTTGCATGTTTCGAGCAGGAAGCAACGGGCAACCTTAGGAGTTGGGCCAAGAAAGAGCAGAATGAGGGTTCCTGGTGATGGAGGGGGGGGGGGGATAAAAAAACTTGAGCGATTACCACAACACGACAGCGAAACCGCAGCGGCCATTTTACCTCGCGACTCCCGCGGCGTGTGAAATGACTCTCCCTGTAATGAAGTTGCGAATGGTATCTAATTTGTCGGCCGTTTGCAAGAAGCACTCGCGAGATCTACAACAGCAGCAGCTCCAGGCCGGCATCTTAACAGAGTTAAATTTCCCACCTGGTCAGGGGTGCACTTGTGTTGGTGAGGCGAGATGGTAAGTGCGACGCTCGCTGGTGCTTCCAGCGCGGTATCGCCTCTACGCGCAAGGCTGTGGTCTGGCGCGCAGTCTTCTCGCCGTGCATAGGGCAACTATGAGATTGGAGTGGTAAACCATAACATTATAAGGCGGTGTTTTATGCCTAACAATTATTTTCAAAACATACGTTTTAACTATAAAAAAAATCCACCCTCGGCGTATTCTTGAAAGCTCTTCGTAAACTATGAGCACTTTTCAAATCACTTAGTGTTGTTGTCTCCAGTAGGAGGGTCTCTAAAAGTTATTACGAAAAAATAAAACGTGTATAATCACTTTATCCGTAGATACAATAACAGGAGAAGAATTATTACCTATTTGTCCATCATGAGATATGGTTGAAGTTAATATTATAATAAATATTGCATGCAAAACATGAGCGTGTGGCAAACTTTGCCCTGGTCCAGTAACCTAATAAAATACTTTTCATCGAATGCTATAAATATATGCATACTAGCGTCTAGAAGATCGTCTAACATCTGCCAACATGTAACCATACTAGTATGCCCGTCATAATCTAACATCCCGAATACTGTTAACAATGGGTAACAAATTCGAGAATTAGCGGACCAATGAACAAAATAAACAGTCGGTGACACTGTAAAAAGTCATACTTAACAAACCCCAAATAAAATATGGGACTGCCCGTGAAACCATATGAAAAATGAAAGCCTTGATAATGTAAGCGGTTAACTGTGCCCAAGTAATCACTACACATGCATGCAGTCACTGGATCCAGATATTACTATCCATACTCGACAGCATCCTACGCCATAACAACTTGCGATGTAGCAACCCACTCTTCATGACTTTGTTTCGCCTGCAACTCATGGCGGATAAGAATGCAGCCTACTGTGACATTATTCACGCGACTCACGTCACCAGAGTGAGTGATCCTCAAATTTTTTGTCAGACACCGCCCGACCGCACCATGGTGATTGAGCAGTCAAATCAATTACCTAGCACCAAGACGATCCAGGTTCGATTAACG
>NC_086330.1:353580113-353762613 GCF_032445375.1 Bacillus rossius redtenbacheri
AGCTATCTTATAACCTACAAAAAAGCTGAGAAACATAAAAATATTAACGAAACATGTAGCATACCTCAAAAAACGATGAAGTGGAGCTGCAGAAGATGATGTAGCGTTGGCGGTAGGAATCGTGGTAGCAGCGAAACTCACACACGAACTAACTTACTCAAACTCTAAGAACACACTGAAGCTCCGACAGCTAATCCAGTCCTTTTATAAGCAGTTCTGCTTTTCAACAACAGATGACACCAGGTGTTGTGTTGAGTCATAATTTATTTAGTTCTTTTATGTGGTATGCGGGATGCTCACTAACGTTCGCAAAACAAGGATGGCTTCGCTAGACATCAAGGAGAAGGAAGTTTGTCTTTCATGTTAATGCTTCTCAGCTGTCTCAAAGCATATTATTTGTCTGAGTAAAATTATTATTTTTTAAATCCACCTGATAAAAATACTGTATGTTCTGATTTATTGACAGAATTTCACTGATTAAATGTAACTCTGAATAAAAATGACATGACTCAGTAAGTAAAAAATTCTTCATGCAGAGATAGATCTCTAACAAATAATCAGGAGCACTCGGTGAAAACCATCAGATGTCTAGCCAGGAATAATCAGAAACACTTGGAGAAAGCCATCAATATAATATCAAGATTAATCAGAAGCACTCGGAGAAATCCATCAGATGTCTAGTTAGGTATAATCAGAAGCACACGGAGTAAACCGCCATAATATTGTCAAGAATAATCAGGAGCACACGGAGAAAACCACCATAATATTAACAATAATAATCGGAAGCACACGGAGAAAATCATCATAATATTGACAAGAATAATCGGAAGCACACGGAGAAAACCACCACAAGTTTTCTTTGATATCATAAAAATACAGAAAAAAATATTTAATAAATAACAAAAAAAATTAATAAAAAATTTTAAATGACAAAATAAAATACAAAAATACATAAACAGATTCTGCTAGCTTGTGAACTTCTCATTGTTGAGCAAAGATATAGTTCTAGTACAAGCCAGAATTTTATGTATTTTTGTATTTTATTTTGTCATTTAAAATTTTTTATTAATTTTTTTTGTTATTTATTAAATATTTTTTTCTGTATTTTTATGATATCAAAGAAAACTTGTGGTGGTTTTCTCCGTGTGCTTCCGATTATTCTTGTCAATATTATGATGATTTTCTCCGTGTGCTTCCGATTATTATTGTTAATATTATGGTGGTTTTCTCCGTGTGCTCCTGATTATTCTTGACAATATTATGGCGGTTTACTCCGTGTGCTTCTGATTATACCTAACTAGACATCTGATGGATTTCTCCGAGTGCTTCTGATTAATCTTGATATTATATTGATGGCTTTCTCCAAGTGTTTCTGATTAATCTTGATATTATATTGATGGCTTTCTCCAAGTGTTTCTGATTATTCCTGGCTAGACATCTGATGGTTTTCACCGAGTGCTCCTGATTATTTGTTAGAGATCTATCTCTGCATGAAGAATTTTTTACTTACTGAGTCATGTCATTTTTATTCAGAGTTACATTTAATCAGTGAAATTCTGTCAATAAATCAGAACATACAGTATTTTTATCAGGTGGATTTAAAAAATAATAACTTTACTCAGACAAATAATATGCTTTGAGACAGCTGAGAAGCATTAACATGAAAGACAAACTTCCTTCTCCTTGATGTCTAGCGAAGCCATCCTTGTTTTGCGAACGTTAGTGAGCATCCCGCATACCACATAAAAGAACTAAATAAATTATGACTCAACACAACACCTGGTGTCATCTGTTGTTGAAAAGCAGAACTGCTTATAAAAGGACTGGATTAGCTGTCGGAGCTTCAGTGTGTTCTTAGAGTTTGAGTAAGTTAGTTCGTGTGTGAGTTTCGCTGCTACCACGATTCCTACCGCCAACGCTACATCATCTTCTGCAGCTCCACTTCATCGTTTTTTGAGGTATGCTACATGTTTCGTTAATATTTTTATGTTTCTCAGCTTTTTTGTAGGTTATAAGATAGCTAGTTTTTTCTCTGTACACTTATGTGTGGGTAAACAGGAATTGTTTAGCTTAAACTTTTAACAGTACTTTAAATATTCTAGCATTTTTGGGATGTGCATTAGAGTAGTTTTGAGGTTATGTAATCAATCATTTTTAGTTAACATTGAATACTTTTTCAGCTTTAACTTTTACCAGTACTTTAAATATTATACCATTTTTTGGATTGTACATGAAGGAGCAGCTATGAGGTTATGTTTGTAACTTTTTTATTTAGTTACATTGCTAACAGTTTAGGTTAGTAAGCTTGAGGGCTAGAGTTTTGAGGTTATTTTTGCAAATTTTTTATTTAGTAACATTGCTAACAGTTTGGGTTAATAAGATTGAGGGTTAGAGTTTTGAGGTTATGTTTGCAACTTTTTCGTGTAACATCTAGCTACATTGTTTTCTTTATTCGTTTGTTATAGTTCTCCGTACGTCGAGCTTCCTTCGCCTGTTCCGTACATCAAGACCAGTCTGCAGATTGCTGTGATGGCATCTACCGTGCAGAAATGCTGTTTCTGTCCTGCCGTGTTTTCGCTGGCCCACAACCGCTACCGACATGAGCGCCTGTGTGCCGAGAACCAGCAGCGTGACTTCCAGCAGTGCCACCTATGTGGCAAGATGGTCGCACGCAGCGACAAGATGCAGCAGCACCTGTCAACATGTGCTGGAGCTGTCGTCACGACATCAGGCATGCGGTGCAGTTTCTGCTATAAGGTCTTCGCCCGCGCTGATTTTGCTAGACGTCATGAGAAGTCTGCTTGTGGCCTCAACCCAAACTGCATAGCACATTCCTGCGACAACTGCGCTAAGGAGTTCGCCAGAGCAGATAATTTGAAAGCCCACATCAAGGTATGTAAGGGTCCTGCTCCGCCTCCGACAAAGAAGCAGAGGATGGCAGCAGTTAAGCCTGCAGTTACGCCCAAGCCTTCGACCAGCCGAACAAAGGTGGTGACCGGCATGGGTTTGGTCAATACCTACGGCTTCATCACTGCTGAAGTAGGTTTCAAGGGCAACTTGAAGACATACGTGGCAGAAAACACATTAAGTACTGCCAAGGATATCTGCTCATACCTGAACTCCATCAAGACAAATATAATAAGCCAGCTCATAGAGGAGGTTGAAGAGAATGGACCTCTCAAATTCAATATCGTGCTCGAGTGCGACTACGAAAAACCTACGGATGCCAGCGAAGACAAGAGGGCCTTCAAAACCATGAATGTTCCCCTCTACGCAGTTCATGAGGTGGAGGAGGCAGTTACCGAGTCCATCACTAAGATCTGCAAGGAGGAGGAAGACTACATGGGGAAGGGGTCCGGATGGACTTTGTCGGTCGTTAAGCGACTTCAACTACGAATAAACAAGCTTGATCCACTCCGTGCCAGCTCCTACATCGAATTACCTACATGCATCAAAGACAAATACGCAGTGATCAATCCGCAAAATCTTGAAGACCACATGTGCTTTAAGTGGTCAATTCTTGTCAAGTATGTGGAAGGTGAGCATCCTGAACGTGTGAACCAGCGCTACCACGACTTGGAAGATAAATTCAACTTCAACAACATTGACTTCCCTACTCCAATCAAGCAAATACCTCTGTTTGAAAAACAGAACCCCGGAGTCTCCATCAACATTTACAGTATCGACGAAAATCTGAATGTTGTTCCTGCACGAGTCGCTCCTGAAGAGAAAGAACATCATTTCGATCTGCTGCTCTTGGTCAATGACAATTCGTCCCATTTCACATTCATTAAAAAATTTTCTGCCCTGGTTCGGTCCCAAATCACTACACATCATGATGCTATTCATGTTTGCAAAAGATGCTTCAAGCATTACGATGATCGGGATAGGGTTAGCGGGCTCACTGGTCTTCAGTGTTTGGTAAAACATAGTGAGCTCTGCAAACAACATGCTGCTGTTAGGATGCAGATGCCACAGCTTGATGAAAACGGCCAGCCACCTGTTCTGAAGTTCAAAAACTTCCATCACAGTGATAAGATGCCCATCGTGGTGTATTGCGACTTTGAAGCTATTCTGGAGAAAATCCATACATGTCACCCGAATCCTGATGAGCCATACACACTGCAGTACCAAAAGCATAAAGCATACAGCTACTGCATTTATGTGAAAGCAGATAACTCCGTCATTCCTGCACACCTAACTTCTTCACTTCCTTCACAGCCTGAAATATACAGGGGGTGTGACGCAGAAGATAAATTTATATCCCGCATTGTGGAGATTGGACATGATGTACATAAAATATTTTCTACATATGTTACTATGACTCCGCTCACACATGCACAAAACACTGCTTTTCTGCAAGCAAGGTGTTGTTGCTACTGTGGGGGAAAGTTTGGAGGGACTGTAAAGAAAGTTCGTGACCACAATCACTTCACCGGTGAATTTATTGGGACTGCATGTAATGACTGCAACATTTTCAGACGCAGACCAAAAAAGATGATTGTGTTCTTCCACAACCTGGCATACGATCAGAACTTCATTATCAGGAAGTTGGGGTATGATAGTAAAGACATCTTCATCATTCCGAATTCAGAGGAGAAGCTGATAACTTTTTCCAAGAAGTTACATGATAAGTTCAGCATTCAGTTTGTCGATACGTTCCGTTTTATGAGTCGGGGTCTCGCTTCGCTCGCCGAGTTCTTGCCTGCAGACAAGTTTATAAGTACTGCTGAGTTTTTCGCTCCTGATGAGTTGGAGTTGGTTACCCGCAAGGGAGTCTTCCCCTACGACTTCGTTGATTCTTTTGCTCGACTAGACGATACTAGTCTTCCATCCATCGATGAGTTCTTTAATATTCTGACTGATTCTGGTATTTCCGAGGCAGATTACGCTCACGCACAAAATGTCTGGGACAAGTTTCAGTGTGCTACCTTAGGGGAGTACGCTGACTTGTACCTAAAGACGGATGTTCTGATTTTGGCGGACGTATTCGAGAATTTCCGCAGTCTTTGCTTGGAAACATATAGTTTAGATCCGTCTCACTACATTTCTTGTCCTGGGTTCGCTTTCGACGCGATGCTTCGAACCACAGGTGTACAGCTAGAGCTACTCACAGATTATGACATGTATATGTTTGTGGAGGCCGGTATTCGCGGTGGTGTAGCGCAAAGCATTAAACGTCATTGCGTAGCCAATAATGCCTACGTACCAGAAACACATGATGCTTCCAAGCCATCCACATTCCTGGAGTACATTGATGCAAACAACTTGTATGGGTGGGCGATGTCTCTGCCGCTCCCCATTCGTCATTTCCAATGGACAGACACATCAATTGATGTCATGTCTATTCCGGAAAATTCACCCACAGGCTACATTATCGAGTGTGATGTGGAGTACCCTCTCGAACTCCACGAAAGTCACAAAGACCTGCCATTTCTTCCCGTAAATCAGTGTCCGCCCGGCTCAAAGCAATCAAAGCTGATGACAACGCTGGAAAATAAAGAGCACTACATCGTTCACTACAAAAACCTACAGCAAGCAGTATCGCATGGTCTAAAAATCATAAGTATACATAAAGTTCTTCAGTTTGAGCAGTCGGCATGGTTGGAACCCTATATTCGGCTGAACACCAACAAGCGCAAAGCAGCAGCCAACGAGTTCGAGAAGGAGTTCTTCAAGCTCGCTGTGAACTCGACATTTGGAAAACTAATGGAGAACAAGAGACGGAGGCTCAAAATGGAGTTGGTGTGCTCCGAGAAGCGTTTTAAGAAGTTGGTGTGTCGTCCGTCCTTCAAGGACCGCACAATGTATGAGCCAAACTTGAGTCTTGTCCACCTGAACCATGAGACCATCATTTTCGACAAGCCGATCTATGCCGGACTCGCAGTACTTGATCTATCAAAAACACTCATGTACGACTTCCACTATAATACTATGAAACCGAAATATCAGGAAAATATTCATCTGGCATATATGGATACAGACAGCTTTGTGTATGAGATTCAGACACAGGACTTCTACCATGATCTAAGAGCGGACCCTAAGTTCATGTCTGAATTCGACACCAGCTGCTACCCTCCTGACCACCCATGCTTCTCCCCCATCAACAAGAAAGTTGTTGGCAAATTCAAGGACGAGTGTGGGGGCGAAGTAATGAGCGAGTTTGTCAGTCTGCGGGCCAAACTCTATGCCTACAAGTGCGGTGACATGGTCGAGAAAAAGGCCAAGGGCATCCAGCGTTGTGTGGTCAAAAACCGCATCACATTCGATGACTACCTGGATGCCTGGCAAGACCACCGCACTAGGAGGGCAGGCGTTAGGGCCATACGATCAAGGCAGCATGTGCTGTACAGTGAATACAGTAATAAGCTGGCCATAACATGGGAGGACGATAAGCGTCGAATATGTGAAGACGGTATCCGCACGGTCCCCCACGGGTATTTCGGTGATGACATGTAAATATTTTTCTGCGAATAGTTTGGATGTTGCTGTTTCAATTTGTTGTATAGTTTCAGTTTTTTTTTGTTGTATAGTTTCAATTTTTTGTATAGTCTCAATTTTTGTTGTATTGTTTCCATTTCTGTGATGCTATCGAAATCTCAAGAACAGCTAATTGACACGACTCATGCACCAGAAGAAACAAACTAGGCGATCCTTACACCGCCGACGTCAGTAACAAACTGAGCATCCTGCTGTCTAGGACTCGCTTATATACATGCACCGTATGGAATAATACGCTAGTCAACTGGCAACTAATTTTGAATTTGGCGCACGATACTAGCGACATCTACCAGCCAACTTGAGAACCAAGATGGCGGTGCCTCTGGCAACTAATTTTTGAATTTGGCGCGCGATACTAGCGACATCTACCAGCCAACTTGAGAACCAAGATGGCGGTGCCTCTGGCAACTAATTTTTGAATTTGGCGCGCGATACTAGCGACATCTACCAGCCAACTTGAGAACCAAGATGGTGGCACCTCTGGCAACTAATTTTTTGAATTTGGTGCCATCTGGTAGTCTGTGCTGGAATTAAAGATGGCGGCTGTATAATAATTTTAATTTCAAATGTGGCGCCTTAGGTATGCATTAAGGAAGGCAAAAACACCCTCCTCCCCCATTTATCATAAACTTGCCGTCAGTACGTAGCATATATAGATTATTTATTCCACCATATCCCAATTGGTCTCGTGGTCTAGTGGTCAAGGTGTTCGCCTCGTAACCACGACATCCTGGACGTTTTCACGTCCCATGGATCGAATCCCAGCCTCGGCACTGAAATTATTTTAGTTAAAGAAAAAAAAATAAAATAATCCCTGGTGCTATCTGGTGGCGACCAACAGAACTATATGACGTCGCAAGATGGCTGCCTCCAGCAGACGAAAACAAGATGGCGGCCACCAGCAGACGAAACAAGATGGCGGCCACCAGCAGACGAAACAAGATGGCGGCTGATGATTACATCGAATTTCAAAGTTCGAAAAAAAATTCGAATCCAAGATGGCGGCCGTGACGAAATGTGCAACGGTGACGTCACGATTCGAAGTTGGTGGAAATTTCTAGAAATACAAAATGGCGGATGGATTAGCATGGATTAGCATGGATTAACATATGGATTAGCATGGATTAGCATACAGATTAGCATAGATTGGCATACGAATTGGTATGGATTAGCATAGATTGGTATATATTAGCGTAGATTGGCATAGATTGGCATAGATTAGCATAGATTAGCAAGGTCAAAGGTCAAGGTCAAAGGTCATGATGACGTCATCCAAGATGGCCGCCGATGACGTCATCCAAGATGGCCGCCGATGACGTCATCCAAGATGGCGGGCTCCTGGCTCCTGCGCCTGTGCTTGAACCCCCTATTTCCAACTACTGAGGTATAATAAATTCAAACGGATGTGATATTTTTAATACATAGGAAGTTATAGTGATTTTTCTGTTTCCAAAAACACCTTTACATTTAAATGTATACCGTCTTGACCCAACTTTTTCCATTCCCAATATGAGAAGTGTTGGTATTTCCGTATTATTTGTATTTAGGTAGTGTTGATACTGTTTGTGTTTGGGGAGTGTTAGTATTTTGTAGTATTATTATTTGGATAGTGTTGGTATATGAATAGTGTTGGTATATGAGTAGTGTTGGTATTTGGGTAGTGTTTCTCGTGTAGTTGATTTTTAGGTAGTGTCATTATTTGGGAAGTGTATTATGTGGGAAGTGTTATTTGAGCAGTGATGGCATATCTGTAATATTTGTGTTTGAAGAGTGTTGGTATATAGGTAGTGTTTTTGGGTAGTTTATAATAAATTTGTGTAGAGTTTGTTTCTGAGTAGTATTGATAGTTGGACAGTATTGAAATCTGTATATCGTTGGTATTAGGGTATTGTTAGTATTTGGGTAGTGTTGGTATTTGGGAAGTGTTGGTATTTTGGTAGTGTTAGAAGTATTTGTGTAGTTTTTGTATATGCATAGTATTGCTAGTTGAACAATTTTTGAATTTAAAATATGTTGGTATTTGGGAATTATTATATTTGATTAGTGTTGATATCTGTGTAGTGGTGGTATTTGGATTGTTTTGATGTATGAGTTAGTGTCTGAGTAATATTGATAGTTTGACTGTTTTGGTATTAAAAGTTTTTTATTTGAGTAGTTTTTTTTGCGGTGTTGGTATATAAGTAATATTCATAGTTAGACAGTGTCAGCAGGGGCGCAACAACTAAATTTCCAAAGGGGGGGGGGGGCAATATACCTTTTTATAAAGAATCATCGATCTATTGATGCGGGGGGTCCGGGGGTCCTCCCCCGGGAAAATTTGTGCTTCAAGGTGGAAAATGGTGCTATTTAAGCAGTTTTATTATCTAAAAATTGATTACACAGCACTTTCTTTGCCCCCGTTTGCCCCCACTTCAAGGTTTCAGAAGGGGGGGGGGGGGCAAAATACCCTTGCCCCCCCCCCCTTGTTGTTGCGCCCCTAAGTGTCAGTATTTGAGAAATGTTGGTAATTGTCCAGTGTTGGTATTTGTGATGTGTTGGAGTTAGGGTAGTGTTGATATCTGGATCAAGTTAAGATTTTGGTAGTGTTAGTGATTATGAAGAGTTTGTATTTAGATAGTATTGGCATTTGTGTAGTGTTAATATTTGGGGTTGGTGGTATTTGGTTATTATGTTATTTTGACAGTGTTGGTATTTGAAAAGTGTTGTCATTGAGTAGTTTTGGTACTGTTTTCGCGTTGTTAGTTTCATATTGTTGGTATATGAGTATTATTGATAGTTGGACAGTGTTGTTAGTTTAGAAGTGTTTTAGTTCTGTTGGTATTTGGGTAGTTTGAGTATTTGGTAAGTTATGGTATTTTTAAGTGTTGTAATTGATATGTGTTAGTATTTGTGTAGTGTTGGTAGTATCGATTGTTGGACAGTGTTGGTGATTCGGGTAGCCGTCGGAGCGATGTCGAGGGAGCCGCATCACCTTGCACTTGGGGCAGGCGCACACGCTGGCGGGCGGCGCCTGGGAGGCGGCGGCGGCGGCGGGGGCGGTGTCCACCAGCGACCAGGGAGGCGGCAGCGCGCTGCTCCTGGCGGGGCTGAGGGCGGCGGCCAGCCGCTGCTGTCGGTGGCTCTGCGACTCCTCGTAGCTGGGCAGGTGACCCTGTGCACACGCCTCCAGCCGTCACGACGCATGCACAACGACCTGCTGACGTGTACAGGACGGGTCTGATTACAACTGACACACCTCGACATCACGACAACATTAAGTCGAAAACACTTGTGTTCCAAAGAAAGTTGAAGCTGGAAAAATTTTTTTTATCGCGTATAAAAGAGAAAGTATTTAAGATGGAGCACTGATCTCCCGGATTATTTAAATTGAAGGAAGTTCCACAACCACCCGTAATTTGTCACTGTCGCAAAAAAAATTATTTCACGGAAATAACTTGGGAAACACCTTTAAGTTTTCACATATTTTAGTGACTTGTTATCTTGTATTGTTATCAGATCGGATTGTTTTCTTTGGTCAAACATGAAACCTTGTGTCAGAATTCGCTGTCAGTTGTAGGGCGGAATGGGCGAGTGGCGACACAGCCCCGGCGCTAGCCCGGACAGCTGGTAGAGGGTGGATGTAGGTACTTCGGCCAGGTCACAGGCTCTCTGGAGCTGTATCCGAATAATGGCCTAATGGATCCTTTAGTTAAGGGATCCATAGATAGTGCATCGTAATGGACGCGGCTATCTTTGAGTTGTATCCGAATTCCCACAAGGGATGTCGATGCATCCTCTCATCCACTAGTTCGAGATTTTAAGGGACGCGACTCTCACATCCACTGATACGTCCATACATCCCTTAGCTTTGTTATTGCGAACATAACCCTTTGAAAACGAGAGTGTGATATGAGATAGTTAATCAAAATGGATTTTGAACTTGAAGATAAACACGTAAAATGTAACTATGGTATTTATAAATACTTATACTATAAGTATATGTTTACATAATTCACGTAAACAGTAAAATAATTTGATTTGTAGGAACATTCAGTGCCCGATTCAAATTTTCTTCCATATTTCAATTCCCAAAAATTATTTAAATCATCCGAAATTGTTTAGAAATTTGAATGTTCATTTATGTTTTACTTGCCCACCTTCAGATGTCATGAATATAAAAGGCCAATCCACATTAGTACGATGGCAAACCAACAGGCAGTGCTAGCTGTATAACTATTCGGATATCGTACATACTTAAGAATGTATCCTTTAAATTGTGGGTGCATTTGTTTAGGGATGCAGGGACGTGAACTTAATGGATGCATCCCTAGGTATTCGGATACAGCATGGGTCTTCTGAAGGGTCCCAGAGATGTGAGAGACTAGGGATAGGTTAAGCGCCTTGTTACACTCTCAGGTCGGGGGTTTCCTTTGAGTTTATCACAGTTCGGGTTAAGGGGGAGTGGGTGTGAGCGATGCTGGGAAGGGTTGCCTCAGTATCTCATCTCACAGAGGCTCTTCCCCAAACTCCCCCTAGTCACCATGAACTGTCGTATCCATCTCCCTGTGGCTCCAAGGGACTCGAGATGGTGGCGTGGCTTTGTCCTTGACCGGAGTCGTCGCCGTTCAATCCGGCACGCTAAACTCTGAGCAGGGTGGTTCTCCGAATGAACTGTCAGGAAAGGAGAAACATAGGATGTTGGCAAAAAAAATGACTGTCAGAAGTCGACACCAAAATTAAATATTAGATGGGATGCACTATATTTTTTTTATCTCCAGTCACTGACGTCGACGACATATCAAGGAACTAAGTAAGTAAGCACTATATACTTATTCTCCAACTTTTGAAATAAAAGCTTTCAAACAGTGTAGTACACACGAAACATGAAAAAAAAAATTGGGCATTATTATGTCTCCATTTTACCAAATAATGTAGATGTGAACACGGAAACAACCCCCCCCCCCCACAAACACACACACACACACACACACACACATATATATATATATATATATATATAACGTCACACCAGCTTTCGGTATATTTATAAGTCGTTATAATATGCATATAACTCGGATTTGGATGCGAAACTGATGACTTACTAGGTGTATATATTTTTTTATTTTGTATAAAATTAAGCTAAATAAACTAAAAAAAAAACAAGATTTACAAATCGGCGAGTTTGTTTTATATTTCAAAATAAAAGCACGTGTATTTTGTTTACTTATTCCGCATACTCTCGAATGCGTGTGAGCAACAAAGTTTACCTTTGTACCTGCCTACTAGATTTGAGAATTAAATTTCTCTCTTTCTCTAACACACGGCATAACAATTGCATGGCGAAACATTTTCAAGCCTGACCTTATGATGAGGGCTCGCTTTAATGAAAGATAAACATTTTACAATTAGATAGGGATTCTCTGTTCTGTTATTTTTATTTTAGCTCTGTGAAAACCCTTTTGATGTTTTAATTAAATCAAGAGTACGGAATAGTAAAATTTACACAGCAAAGGTGGTCTGGGTACGGGCGGGGTGCGGAAAGAACAAACGCAGCAGGAACGAAGAGTCAGAATAAGATAAACACAAAAGTTTAAATTCTAATGACGAATAAAAATATTTTCGGAACGGAAACTGTTCGAAGGCGATGGCTGCGCGAAATTATTACGATTTCGGTCAAACCTATGTCATCATTTAAACTTTTTAATATTTACTAAGATACATTAAAAAAAGTATTATTGAAATTTCAAACGCGTAAATTTTTTTATTGCTTTGTACGAGGGATATTCGTGAAGTAAAATCCGTTTGGTAATTAGAAGAAAAAAAAAACTTCGTGAGAATATGTTTTAATTAACAGTTTGTAGTTTATTACATATGTAATTATTTTCCCATAATCGCCATTAAGTTCCAAACACTTTTCGTAACACTGCACCAGTTTATTCAACCCCTCTGCACAGAAGTTCGTCGTCTGGGCATGGAACGGACACCTTGGCCATAATGCCAATGCGTGTAGCTAAGCAAAGGCGCTTAAATATCTTGAGAAGTTTTTGAATCGCGTGGATGTTTCTGGATGTTTCCACCGTATGCGTGCCCGGGCCGACTTACGGGTGCAGCGAGAAAATCAACCGGCTCCTGACAACGTCCTTCACGCTTCCCACTTGCGGACTGCTTTGGTAGAAGGCTATTTTAATTTAGTATGTTTGACTGACTGGAAAATTTTAATTAACGAGTTAATCCCCCCTCCTTTATATTGACTTATTTTGGAGGATATAATTGACTGATTGACATTATTTTGACTGTATTTTAGACAATTAATATATTTCCACCCATGGCTTAATCTGGACAGAAATCCTTCCCCCCAATACATTGAACTACGCCACTGAGGTCACCGTCAAACATTACGGCTTACATGCAAATTAGAATCTCTTTAGTCGTTTCATTTGGGATCGTAATCCGATCCGCCATCCGAGAATTTAAGGAAAAAAAAATTAGAAACAATGTACTTAAAATGTCTTTTATGTGGGGAAAAAAAAATAACTCGCGTCATCATGTACAGTCCCGGTAAATATTATTCACTCGTTGCAAAGTACAATCACGCACATATTAAACATTTGTTACGAACGCAGACAGGACCGCGACGCGCGCCAGGTTCGGAGCTGGCTGGCGGCCCCGCACGGCCACTGACGTCACGCGCCGTCCACTGACGTATGGCATGCCACGCGTGCCCGGCCGGATTACAAGGGACCTCCCTCCCCTCCTCCCTCCTTCCGCTCCCCTCGCACCGCCCCGCCTCAGGCCATTGTAAATGACCCTTTTAGTGGCCTGGTCAATTCAATTCAATTCAATAGGTTTTTATTGACACACTTTTTTCACTTTACAGATCTTGTTATTGCAACATGGCATTCCAGCACTCAGTGCTCTTTTAACTAATTTAGTTTATATATATACATTTCTGAAATGGTTATAGTAAAACAATATTTAAATTAAAGGAAATTTAAAAAAAAACCTTTAGCATTGTTTTTTGGAGCCTCTTTTGGCTCAATGTTTGCGATTCTCCGGGTTTTCCGAGGCCGCCGCGTGGAGTGGCGCGAATAAACGCCGCATTTATGGACATTTCGGACGTCGGGTCGGCCCAAGGTGACGCGAAACTTCCAACCTCCCCACTTCCCGGTTACAGAAAGTCTGTCAAGAGTATAAAAGCAGCGACGCCGGCCACCGCGAGAGTTCCGAGCGAAGAGCGTAGAGCGGAGCAGCGGAGATAGTCTTTCCTTCGGGGAGTGATTCTGGCGATACCCGTGCGATCAGAGAGAGGTGAAGAGGTCAGCCCTTGCTGAGCGAACCGGACCTATCGGGAGGCGATACCTGCGAGAAGGCCTGGCGAGCCAGTCGGGTGCGACGAGCGATAGTTGGGGACTGTGCTGCGGCGCGGTGTGGGTGAGTGTGCGAAGGAAGCGGACAGAGGCGGACAGAAGAAAGAGATAACTGTCGAGCCAAGCTCCTGTGGAAAGCGTAATGTTTCAATGACCAGTGTAAGACTAATAAGTATTGTTGTGGTCAGAAATCTTGAGTGCATTAATTATATTTATGGTGTACACTGTAGACACTATCTAGTAATAAAAAAATGAATCAATTAATTGGGCTATACCTTACGAACCCAGTTTTCTCCCCACATTATCCTCGTAACAATATATTAACCATGTGATATTCAACTCAAAATGCAATTTTTAAGTTCCAAAATAATTTTTATACGCATGTACGTTTATAGTCTTTCTGACTATCACAAAAAAAGACTCTTTACTTAGAATTTTTTTGTCTATTTGTTTTTTCGATTCGTACCAGGTTATAAGGTGATCCGCATTAAAAATGGCAGACTTAAGTGGGATTAGGGCCCAAAGGGGACATTTAAAGTCTCTGGCATTTTTGGAGAATAAAATGAAAATTTTTCTATCGAAACGGGAATTTTTCCCTCAAAATAGGGAAATATTTAAGACTTTTAAGGAATTTTGAGTTTTTTAAAAATTAATTTTAAGGAAATTTGACACAAAAAGGCCGCCGTGACGCCAGAAGTCGGTCAGATATACGCTCCACAGCCTGGAACCTGTGCCCGGACATACATTTATATACTACTCTTGGCCCTGCGACATTCGTGTCGCTGGTCGCGGCTTGTCACCGGGACAGAATTTGTCGCTACTCCAACCACTAAATACAATTTCCTTTCCATCGCGTATTCACGACCTCCATCACCACGAGACGAATTCCACGTGAATTGGATCTCCACGAGGCAAGAGCCACAAAACCTCCACCTCAAATTTTCAGGGAACTGTTCCCCCCCCCCCCCCACCCACTCCTTCTCCAATTTTTCCGTGACCGCAACGGAGCGCTTAATTAGCGGGGCTATTAGCCGGGGAACGAGCGAACTTGCGGTTTTGTCGTGGCCGTTGGAAGAGGGTAGACGGGGGTTGGCGCATACCTCCTTCGTGGCCTTGAACAGACAGCTGCGGTTCTGATGACGGATTTGGCTGTTGGGCGAGGAAAGCCATAAAGCGTGGAAAGGAGGGGGGAGGAGGAGGAAAGAGAAGCGCCGGCCAGACTACATAGATGGCTAACACTGGACCCCCGACGAGGAAGACTGCAAGGCAGTAAGAGAATTCGTACACACAGCGAAATATTCTTTAATTTAGTGCCTGGTTTTGTAAGTGGTTTTTTTACCTTTGCGCTCGCGGACAAGGTCATCAAAAAATTCCAGACCTGAATTAAAACATGATGGTCCAAGTGCCCCCAGCCCGGCATGGTGGACTCTTTTCTTCTCTGTCCAACTCTTCATCCACACCATCCTCTCTCTCTCCTGTATTCTACTCTGCACTTCATAATGCATGCAGATCTCCATCCCGCACGCCTGTACCCAGGCTGTGGATAGGGTTGTCAGTCAGGGCGTCGATCGATGCCGTGGCTGGCCAGTCGCCGAGCAGTGCACACGAAGCATGGCTAATCCCCAGCATGACCAGGCGTATAGGACTCTGCCCAACACGCAGCTAGGTCCGTACCTAACCCGGACACCCTCTTAGAAAATACACTTAGTTTTTGTTATCCGAAAAAATAATGTGCGAGAGACAGAAGTAGTGGTGGTCATAGACTTTGCGGAACCTTGGGCTATTTATTTATGCGGGGCCTTGGGCTATTTATTTATAAGGGGCCTTAATATTTTTGAAAAGGACCTTACCAGCGTGCCCTTGGTGGGGGGGGGGGGGAGGGAGGGATTATATAATAACCCTCAGTAAAGAAATAGGAGGAGATCCGGGGAGTAGGGAAATCTGATTATATATATATATATATATATATATATATATATATGTCACCATTTTAAGCCAATCTGGAACTTAAAATTTCACGAAGAATGGCTAGTTTATCTTAAGAAATTTCAGATATTCCATTCCTGATAAAATTATACTTGGTTTAAATTTTATTAATTCCAACAGGGTGAAATCGCGTCATTATTTGAGGCAAATACCAATTTTGAAAGTTATTCAAACGTGAAGTCATGAAAACTCAATTGAATTATAAATGACATAACAATGACAAATTAATTCTTCATTTCCCCATCAATATCCATAAATTCTTTTTATTTTCAAATACACAAAAAAGTGGTTGTCTGTAAAGTCGGTTTCGGACGATAGTTTAACATGACAACGTCATAACAAAACATTGATGAAATGATTGCATACTTTTATGAATAAAATTGAATCATTTTTATTGAATTATCACTATTTTGTATGGATACAAAGAAGGAGTGAAATGAAATCTACAATTTAATTGATAAATTTACTTTTATTTGCACTCATTAATTCAAATATGTTTATTACTTTAACGAACAGATTATTTTAACTATTAGTTTTATATGTACATGTTTGCTATTTAACTTCTTCCAATCTGTGTTATTCTGTTAAGGATTGGACGATGATAGGAAAAGTAGGAAACGAATGGGAGTGTTTCAAGTTTAATGTGCCTCGAAAAAGTCAAATCGATGGTTGTTCCAATCGAGTGGAAGAGAGATAGATGCGGCGCAAGCGTACAATGAGCGTAACGGGACAATGTGCGCAACGGGACAATGAGTCATCCTTCTTCGTGCGTGTAGCCGGCGTTCATCGATTTATTAAACGTTGTCACGTCAAAAAAAAAAAAAAATTGAAAATGGCGTAGGCTGGAGAGAAGACAGAGGCTGGCGCTGCCTGTGAAGTGAAAGTCGCCGAGGAGAAGTGTATTGTCTGCACCAGACGCCACTCCACGGTGGTGTGCGTGTCTTCCCGCCACTGTTGTCATGTCCGCAGCGTTTGTGGACAACTCCTCCACTTGGTTGGTCAGTGCTCGTGAACAGACATCAATGCGATGCTTTTCAAGTGACATTTGGGTAATAAGGTTCCCCTGGAAATATTTTTTTTTTTTGAGGACTGTCAAAATCTGAGATGATTTACAAGACACAGGTTACATGTGGCAAATTGTTTCATGGTCTTTTAATTAAATTTATGGTGTACACTGTAGACATTATCTAGTAATATAAAAATGAACCAATCAATTGGGCTATACCTTACGAACCAAGTTTTCTCCCCACATTAAATTCGTAACAATATATTAACCCTGTAATATTAAACTTAAAATGCAATTTTTATGTTCCAAAATTTTTATACCCATGTACGTTTTTAGTCTTTCTGACTAACGCAAGAAAAACTTTTACTTAGAATTTTTTCTTTGTCTATTTTTTATTTAAATTCGTACCGATTATACGGGCAAAAGTGGGATTAGGGCTCAAAGAGGACATTTTTAGTCTCTGGTATTTTTTGAGAATAAAATGGGAAATATTCTCTCAAAACGGGAATTTTCCCCTTGAAATAGGGAAATATTTAAGAATGTTGAAGAATGTTGAAAATTTTTATAGTAATAAATGTGTCTTTTATAGAGGTTAGAAGGAAAATATATTTGTGGTGGGGTAAATCAGTGGCAATATTATTATTTCGTGCTTTTATGTTACTCAGATATTCCTTACATATATTTTTTTTTGCATATATTAAATCATCTAATTGAAGAGTGTATTTTTGTTGTGCAACAGCTTAGCTCTCGGTATACGGCATTTGGTAGGAGTAATTTAGTTAATAAAAACGGTGCTGCAATCTGTGGCGGATGGCGCGAACTAAAGTTCACAAAGCCAAGAGAAAATTTTTATAGTAATAACACTGTTTAATGAATTTTAACAAGATGGGAAGTATTTAAATAAAATTACTTGTCGAAAGCCACGGTTTTAGTATATATTTTTTCCCAAGTATTTTTGCTTTTATAAGGAGCCGTCTCATTAAGTAGTTTAAAAATTTTCGGTATGCTGATAAAATGATTCAATAGTTGGCGTAGCTGCTCCGGCATAGGATTCTGGCGGCGGGTGCGGAATCTATGAGATTCTACGTTAAATTTCATGTCAAGAGTTATATGTATGTATATAATGCGATATACTTCACCACAGATTAGTTATACCTTATCTTGTTTGGATTCCACGGACACCCCGCCTTGTTTGTGGGGAAGCCTTCATTTCACAGACGAGAGAGCCACACCCGAAGTTCCCCGAAGTTCATGCTCACTTTTTTGTTTACATGATTTCACAGTATCTTTAATGTAGCTATCCTAACCAAATCAACCGTCCACAATGTTATAAGTATTTATAATGTAGCTAACCTAACCTAATTGACCATTAGTTTCCATGAGTTACAATGAATAAAAAAAAACCGAAGATGCACGATCGGGCGTTTGGCTCTATCGTCTGTGAAAAGATGGCTTCCCTTGTTTGTGGGCTTGAGAGGGAAATGTTTGCCGACAGTTGGACAACCTGGCCCTCGCCTCGGCGACCACTGGAAGCCCTGGGAGCGCCGCAGGAGTTCGCCCGGAACAACAATCGGGGTGCGAAATGCGAGCGATGTGGCCCGCACTTACGAGAATGTAGAGCCGTTGGAGGGATGGCAAAGGGGGGGGGGGGGGGGGGGTGAAGTAAGGGACTCTTGAAGCGGTCGCACGAACGCTCTCGGCTGCACCCGCAGCGCATTGCTGGCGTTCCGTTATCTGCCTCGAATCAAGGGCGGACCCAGCCTAGAAATTTTGAGGGGCTGGGGGTGTGGTGTCGGCGAGCGATATTCCCGAATTTAGCTTTAAATAATTCAATATCGACGACGCATATTGCGCAATCCTCGGACTGGTGACGCATACTCGCGACGCAAGTTGGTACAAATTAACACCGATGACTTAAATCGGGACTCAAGCCCGCAAAATATATTCGCATTGAAAAACTCCGCTACGGAAGGTCCGGCACTTTCGACCACCTAGCCTTTTTGGTGCCGCGAGAAAATTAAGTGCGTTATTGTTTCAGAGGACACTCTCAAACGACTTACACAAACGGTTCACAAATCATTTCAGAGCGAGATATGGTTCGAGAATCATATGGCAGTTGCATACACTGAAAAATCTTTTGTTTTTGTACTTTTACAAGGATAGTCCTTGGAAACTCAGTTGCCAAAGATATCACTTGTACAATTACAGGGCAGAGTTTTGTAACATATATGCGATTTTACAAAGCTCTGCCTTCTAGATTTACAACTGATAACGTTGACAAGCTGGGTTTCCAAGAAATTTCCTTGTAAGAGGTACAAAATATTTTTTACAGTGTAATTAAAATTAAGTTAATTTCTTTGAACGAAATCACGTTTTAGACACGATGTCGCCAGGGACATAAAAATCAAACATGAAGTTTTGGATTCTATAATCCGCTGAGTTATCTTTATTTAATCTCACAAAAATCTTTAAAAAATGGAACTTTGAATAGGTACTTATTGTGCACAAAAAAAATATAATATATAGTTTATACGTACTTTTACTTGTGGAAGTTAAGTCACTTAAAATGTTTGCAGTTTGAAACAATGCGTAACGCAAGCACGCAGGACTGGCCGTGCATGAACTATCGCATGGGTACCGCATGAAGTCCGGCTGAAAGTTCGCTCATGAGTAGTATATGAATGACGGTCCGACGGCAGGCGTCAGGGTGTGGTGCCTGTGGTGCCGACCGCCATATTGGATTGTGACGTCACGGCGGTCATCTTGGATGGTTGTGACCTTGACCTTTGACCTTGACCTTGAATTTGATCCTCAAAAATCGCCAAAATCCGCCAAAATTGGGCAAAATTTGCCCAAAATTCCTCAAAATTCGCCAAAATTTCCATTTCTGTGGAAAAAAGTTCCGCCAAAAAATCTCAAAAAATTCCACAAATTAAAAATTTCTCTTTTCGAGGGAAAAATTTCCCGTTTCGAGGGAAAAATTCCCGTTTTTAGTCCTTAAAAATCCCAGCGGCTGAAAATTCCTAAAACTGGCTTAAGCATCCTTAACTCAAGCCAACATTAAGCCATTTATAGGATTATGACGTCACCGTTGCAATTTCCGTTACGGCCGCCATCTTTAACTTTTTTATTTATTATCCGATTTTAATAAAATATTTTTTAAAAATTATAAAAAAAATTAAATAATAAAATTTTAATAAAACATTTATAAAAAACAAACATTAACGACACGGAGTTCGGAGTCCTCGGTTCGAACCCGGTGAGGGCAAAAAAAATTAAAAATGGCGACAGGCTCCTTCCTTAATGGTGGCTGCAGGCAGACTGACTCCCACCACTTTTCTTAAAGCAGATATATCGTCACCTAGTATGACGTCATGTCCGCCATCTTGTCTTCGTTGCTGGAGACCACCATCTTGTTTTCGTCGGCGAGAGTGCGCTGACGCCATGTTAGTTTAGTTCTTATCCGCTAGAGTGCAGTAATCATTTATTACTAAGGTGCCCGCCATCTTGAAATTTGGACGCCATATTGAAAATCCGTAATTATTTAGCTAGAAATTCGGGAAAAATTTCTAAATTCGTTAAATAAATCACTCATTAATTTACATATTGATTCGATCCGCTCCTGTCCTTGGTTCGATACTTGATCGATGCAATAATGTTTAATTTTATGTAAAAAATAATAATTTCAATAAACCATGTTCAACATTCGTAAAGAGACTCTAAATCCTCTACGACCACCATCCTATCAGACATCGAGACCACCATATTGGAAATGCGTAATTTTAATGCTAGAGATCCGGGAAAAAGTTCAGAAATCATTAAATAAATTTCCGATCAATAAACTGATTAATTAGATCGACTAAGGTCCTTGGTACGATCCCAGGCCGATACAAAACAACTTTAATATTTTAAAAAAGCACCACTAAAGTGTAAGGTTCGAGGAATTAAACACCGCAAGTTCTTTTACAAACATAATATTTATTACGTAATTTCTATTCTACTACAGGATCACTTACGAAAGCCAGCAATCTTATAATCATTTAGTTCCGCAGCGGTGTGAAATGACTAATTCTTAGCTCCAATCGGTTTATACTAGACAGAGTCCAGCCAGAACCTTTACAGACATAGTCCACCTCTTCTTGACAGAGTTTCTGGATACCGTTTTTAACAGTTTGCTTCACATCGTTAGAACTGTAAATTACTGCAGCCGATGTCTTGAATGCACACTTCTTCACTTTGTCATCGAACGGATATGGCTTTCCATATATACAGTCCAACCACAAGTTATATTTCAAAGGTCCGTTTGTTGCTACATCATCAGTAAGCTGATTGATTATCTTCTGTCTGATATCGTCAAGAAAATTACAAATGTCCTTCGACTCACCGAACGTATTTAGATAATAGTAGTCTTTCAAAGTTCCACGAAATGCAGACTGCGCCAAGTAGAAGCCATTATCGTTCACTTGTAATGCTCCGAACACAGTCTTAGGTTTAGTTCCATGTTCAGACGTCATAACAATCGGTTGCTGGGCATCTGTTTTTTTGGTTGTACGCTTTCGTGTCTCCAATCTAAAGCGAGGAGCCGAAATGTCGGCAGGTAGTTCAGCAGTAGGAGCACAGACTCCACCTTTACATTTTTTCGCATGATGTCGCAAACTGTCAATTCGAGTAAACCATTTAAGGCACTCATCACATCGAAACTTCATGCGAGAAGGATTCTTCGTGAATTTGCTCCGCTCATGTCTTCGTGCATCATGGGAAAATGCGAACGACATATCACAGTAGCTGCAAGGATACCGTGGTGATGAAGACGATCCTTTCAGACCCGATCCAGATACAGACATTGCAACAGTAGTACCATTTCCAGGCATTCTCTTATGCACATCGATGCATCGTTGTTGCGCCGAAACCTTTACTTTCTGCCGCACAGCAGGACCTTTGCATGCCTTCATGTGCGTTTTCATATTATCTTTTCTGGCAAACTGCTTATGACATTTCTCACAAACAAACATTTTACGATATAGGTTCTTGGCACATTCGCTCCTCTCGTGTCGCCGGGCATTGCTGTTGTTTGAGAAAATCTTGTCGCAGTAACAGCACCGATGTTCGCTAGTTGTCAAATCAGCATCCATTGAAGTCTCCATCGAGGTCGTATCGTCGATCGTCGTGGTTTCCTGCACATCCAGCTCAGTAGTCATTAAGCTATCTTCTGCTGGTGGTATCACATCTGTTGAAATCTCCTCCAATGTCGACGTCGTCGTCGTTGCCAACGGGATCTGCTCCACCATTGTCGTCGCTGACGTCAAGGTTCCCGTAGACGATGGTACAACGTCCATCGAGTTCGGCGTTAAAGTCGGTAAAGATGCCATCGAGTTCTCAAGAACAGGTAATTACACGACTTATGCACCAGATGAAATAATCTAGGTGATCCTTACACCGTCGACGACAGTAACAAACTCAGCGACCTGCTGTCTAGGACTCGCTTATATACATGCACCGGATGGAATAATACGCAAGTCAAATCAAGAACCATTTACTATAATACTAGAGTCAAAACAACATTAAAAATAGAAGGACCATCAACGAAAAGGCAGCACATTTGGAAGCACCGACAACGAAAAGGCAGCACATTTGGAAGCACCGACTACGAAAAGGCAGCACATTTGGAAGCACCGACTACGAAAAGGCAGCACATTTGGAAGCACCGACTACGAAAAGGCAGCACATTTGGAAGCACCGACAACGAAAAGGCAGCACATTTGGAAGCACCGACAACGAAAAGGCAGCACATTTGGAAGCACCTACAACGAAAAGGCAGCACATTTGGAAGCACCGACAACGAAAAGGCAGCACATTTGGAAGCTCCATCAACAAAAAAAAAAAGGCAAAAAGGAAGCACAAGTTACGAGATCTATGTCTTAGTTAGAAATCAGAATACAAGAAATAAAAACATTAAATTCTTATAAATTAAATTATTTATTTTATTGCTTTACACTATACAAATGCAAGTAAAACAAGCCATTATTGTATGTAGCCAGCATTCCTCAGTTCCTTGAGTATGAAGGATATTTCTTTGATGCACGAATAGTTTCCTGCACAAAGCGAACCATGTAGAAGTCTTAGCCGGTCAACCAATATGTTTGGATCTTTCCATGATGTGTAATCATTCTCTTCTACCACCATCTTCCTTGCACCTTTATAATTATTATGATCTCTGGTGTCTTCCGTTTTACCACCAACCGCAGGGTAACTTTCATGTTTGAGACGGTGATCATCACAAGCTTGATCAGATTTATTTAATATATCACGTCGTTTCCATCGTTTCGGTCTCAGGACACCGCCACATTCTTCAATCTTGGCAGCTTTAGGTGCTTCATCATAGTCTATGTCTTTGTAAACAGCCTCAGAGTCACTGTAACAATCACCGTAGAAGGAATCGTCTTCACCCAATTTACCGTAATAATTCGATGTTGATGATGTTGAAGTGTCTTCATCGTCTTCATGCTTCCTTTTTAGGAGTCCATCATTTTTACAAAGTAGGAAAGATCTACTTGAATTCGGCTGGTATATATTCTCACTTTTCACGTTTAGGATTCTTCCATTGTCTTCATTCTTCCGTAAATCATCAACCTCCTTCAATTTAAGTTCGTTGTCGAGATCGGAAGAGCCAAGAAAATTATTGGCGTAATGCAGATCACTCTTCCTTAGGCTAGTAGATTCATCGTTGTCCTCTAGCCTGTACGCAGGCTTGGCGCTACAAGTTCTGCCATGTCTTTTTAGGCTCTCTCTCCGCGTAAACGACTTGCTACATCTAACACAACTTATCATATTGCGCAGTGGATTTTTAACACAGTCATTCTTCTCGTGTTGTCTTTTATTCTTTCTCAAGATAAACTCTTTACTGCAAAACTTACACCTATGTTCTTTCGATACAGCGTCAGATCCCAAATCGGAATTCATATTAGTTACTGAGACTAACGTCAGATACCAATTGAGTGTTTTAAATTAGATCCAATACTTAAATAGAAATATTTTCATATTTCATCAGCGAGAATTAATATATCTCATGCAAAAGTACTTTATGCATGTAGTTCTGCTTTTCAACAACAGATGTCGCCACATGTTGCTTGCAGGTAAATAATATTTAGTTCTTTTATGCGGGATGCGGGATGCTCACTAACGATCGCAAAAGAAGGATGGCTTCGCTAGACTCCAAGGAAAAGGAAGTTCGTCTTGCATGTTGGTGCTCCACAGATGTCTCATGGCGTAATATTAATTTGACTGAGTAATGATATTTTTTAATTCCACCTGATAAAAATATTGCAAGTTTTGATTTAGTAGCAGAAATTATCGAATTAAATGTAACTCCAAATAAAATGACATGTCTCATTAGTCAAAAAAAAAATCCATGCAGACAGCGGTTTCTCAGAATAGTCAGAAACACTTGAAGAAACCACAGGAATGATTGCAAGAACACGGGAAAAACCATCAAAATACTGACAAGAATAATCAGGAGCACACGGGAAAAACCATCAAAATACTGACAAGAATAATCAGGAGCACACGGAGAAAACCATCATAATATTAACAAGAATAATCAGGAGCACACGGAGAAAACCATCATAATATTGACCAGATTAATCAGAAGTACTCGGAGAAAACCACCACATGTTTTCTTTGATATCATAAAATTACAGGAAAAAATATTTAAAAATAAAAATAAATTAATAAAAAAAATGCATAAACAGTTTCTGCTAGCTTGTAAACTTATCATTGTTGAGCAAAGATAGAGTTCTTGTACAAGCCAGAAATTTATGTATTTTTTTTATTAATTTATTTTTATTTTTAAATATTTTTTCTTGTAATTTTATGATATCAAAGAAAACATGTGGTGGTTTTCTCCGAGTACTTCTGATTAATCTGGTCACTATTATGATGGTTTTCTCCGTGTGCTCCTGATTATTCTTGTTAATATTATGATGGTTTTCTCCGTGTGCTCCTGATTATTCTTGTCAGTATTTTGATGGTTTTTCCCGTGTGCTCCTGATTATTCTTGTCAGTATTTTGATGGTTTTTCCCGTGTTCTTGCAATCATTCCTGTGGTTTCTTCAAGTGTTTCTGACTATTCTGAGAAACCGCTGTCTGCATGGATTTTTTTTTGACTAATGAGACATGTCATTTTATTTGGAGTTACATTTAATTCGATAATTTCTGCTACTAAATCAAAACTTGCAATATTTTTATCAGGTGGAATTAAAAAATATCATTACTCAGTCAAATTAATATTACGCCATGAGACATCTGTGGAGCACCAACATGCAAGACGAACTTCATTTTCCTTGGAGTCTAGCGAAGCCATCCTTCTTTTGCGATCGTTAGTGAGCATCCCGCATCCCGCATAAAAGAACTAAATATTATTTACCTGCAAGCAACATGTGGCGACATCTGTTGTTGAAAAGCAGAACTACATGCATAAAGTACTTTTGCATGAGATATATTAATTCTCGCTGATGAAATATGAAAATATTTCTATTTAAGTATTGGATCTAATTTAAAACACTCAATTGGTATCTGACGTTAGTCTCAGTAACTAATATGAATTCCGATTTGGGATCTGACGCTGTATCGAAAGAACATAGGTGTAAGTTTTGCAGTAAAGAGTTTATCTTGAGAAAGAATAAAAGACAACACGAGAAGAATGACTGTGTTAAAAATCCACTGCGCAATATGATAAGTTGTGTTAGATGTAGCAAGTCGTTTACGCGGAGAGAGAGCCTAAAAAGACATGGCAGAACTTGTAGCGCCAAGCCTGCGTACAGGCTAGAGGACAACGATGAATCTACTAGCCTAAGGAAGAGTGATCTGCATTACGCCAATAATTTTCTTGGCTCTTCCGATCTCGACAACGAACTTAAATTGAAGGAGGTTGATGATTTACGGAAGAATGAAGACAATGGAAGAATCCTTAACGTGAAAAGTGAGAATATATACCAGCCGAATTCAAGTAGATCTTTCCTACTTTGTAAAAATGATGGACTCCTAAAAAGGAAGCATGAAGACGATGAAGACACTTCAACATCATCAACATCGAATTATTACGGTAAATTGGGTGAAGACGATTCCTTCTACGGTGATTGTTACAGTGACTCTGAGGCTGTTTACAAAGACATAGACTATGATGAAGCACCTAAAGCTGCCAAGATTGAAGAATGTGGCGGTGTCCTGAGACCGAAACGATGGAAACGACGTGATATATTAAATAAATCTGATCAAGCTTGTGATGATCACTTGTCTCAAACATGAAAGTTACCCTGCGGTTGGTGGTAAAACGGAAGACACCAGAGATCATAATAATTATAAAGGTGCAAGGAAGATGGTGGTAGAAGAGAATGATTACACATCATGGAAAGATCCAAACATATTGGTTGACCGGCTAAGACTTCTACATGGTTCGCTTTGTGCAGGAAACTATTCGTGCATCAAAGAAATATCCTTCATACTCAAGGAACTGAGGAATGCTGGCTACATACAATAATGGCCTTTTTACTTGCATTTGTATAGTGTAAAGCAATAAAATAAATAATTTAAATTATAAGAATTTAATGTTTTTATTTCTTGTATTCTGATTTCTAACTAAATAATAGATCTCGTAACTTGTGCTTCCTTTTTGCCTTTTTTTTTTTGTTGATGGAGCTTCCAAATGTGCTGCCTTTTCGTTGTCGGTGCTTCCAAATGTGCTGCCTTTTCGTAGTCGGTGCTTCCAAATGTGCTGCCTTTTCGTAGTCGGTGCTTCCAAATGTGCTGCCTTTTCGTTGTCGGTGCTTCCAAATGTGCTGCCTTTTCGTTGATGGTCCTTCTATTTTTAATGTTGTTTTGACTCTAGTATTATAGTAAATGGTTCTTGATTTGACTTGCGTATTATTCCATCCGGTGCATGTATATAAGCGAGTCCTAGACAGCAGGTCGCTGAGTTTGTTACTGTCGTCGACGGTGTAAGGATCACCTAGATTATTTCATCTGGTGCATAAGTCGTGTAATTACCTGTTCTTGAGAACTCGATGGCATCTTTACCGACTTTAACGCCGAACTCGATGGACGTTGTACCATCGTCTACGGGAACCTTGACGTCAGCGACGACAATGGTGGAGCAGATCCCGTTGGCAACGACGACGACGTCGACATTGGAGGAGATTTCAACAGATGTGATACCACCAGCAGAAGATAGCTTAATGACTACTGAGCTGGATGTGCAGGAAACCACGACGATCGACGATACGACCTCGATGGAGACTTCAATGGATGCTGATTTGACAACTAGCGAACATCGGTGCTGTTACTGCGACAAGATTTTCTCAAACAACAGCAATGCCCGGCGACACGAGAGGAGCGAATGTGCCAAGAACCTATATCGTAAAATGTTTGTTTGTGAGAAATGTCATAAGCAGTTTGCCAGAAAAGATAATATGAAAACGCACATGAAGGCATGCAAAGGTCCTGCTGTGCGGCAGAAAGTAAAGGTTTCGGCGCAACAACGATGCATCGATGTGCATAAGAGAATGCCTGGAAATGGTACTACTGTTGCAATGTCTGTATCTGGATCGGGTCTGAAAGGATCGTCTTCATCACCACGGTATCCTTGCAGCTACTGTGATACGTCGTTCGCATTTTCCCATGATGCACGAAGACATGAGCGGAGCAAATGCACGAAGAATCCTTCTCGCATGAAGTTTCGATGTGATGAGTGCCTTAAATGGTTTACTCGAATTGACAGTTTGCGACATCATGCGAAAAAATGTAAAGGTGGAGTCTGTGCTCCTACTGCTGAACTACCTGCCGACATTTCGGCTCCTCGCTTTAGATTGGAGACACGAAAGCGTACAACCAAAAAAACAGATGCCCAGCAACCGATTGTTATGACGTCTGAACATGGAACTAAACCTAAGACTGTGTTCGGAGCATTACAAGTGAACGATAATGGCTTCTACTTGGCGCAGTCTGCATTTCGTGGAACTTTGAAAGACTACTATTATCTAAATACGTTCGGTGAGTCGAAGGACATTTGTAATTTTCTTGACGATATCAGACAGAAGATAATCAATCAGCTTACTGATGATGTAGCAACAAACGGACCTTTGAAATATAACTTGTGGTTGGACTGTATATATGGAAAGCCATATCCGTTCGATGACAAAGTGAAGAAGTGTGCATTCAAGACATCGGCTGCAGTAATTTACAGTTCTAACGATGTGAAGCAAACTGTTAAAAACGGTATCCAGAAACTCTGTCAAGAAGAGGTGGACTATGTCTGTAAAGGTTCTGGCTGGACTCTGTCTAGTATAAACCGATTGGAGCTAAGAATTAGTCATTTCACACCGCTGCGGAACTAAATGATTATAAGATTGCTGGCTTTCGTAAGTGATCCTGTAGTAGAATAGAAATTATGTAATAAATATTATGTTTGTAAAAGAACTTGCGGTGTTTAATTCCTCGAACCTTACACTTTAGTGGTGCTTTTTTAAAATATTAAAGTTGTTTTGTATCGGCCTGGTATCGTACCAAGGACCTTAGTCGATCTAATTAATCAGTTTATTGATCGGAAATTTATTTAATGATTTCTGAACTTTTTCCCGGATCTCTAGCATTAAAATTACGCATTTCCAATATGGTGGTCTCGATGTCTGATAGGATGGTGGTCGTAGAGGATTTAGAGTCTCTTTACGAATGTTGAACATGGTTTATTGAAATTATTATTTTTTACATAAAATTAAACATTATTGCATCGATCAAGTATCGAACCAAGGACAGGAGCGGATCGAATCAATATGTAAATTAATGAGTGATTTATTTAACGAATTTAGAAATTTTCCCGAATTTCTAGCTAAATAATTACGGATTTTCAATATGGCGTCCAAATTTCAAGATGGCGGGCACCTTAGTAATAAATGATTACTGCACTCTAGCGGATAAGAACTAAACTAACATGGCGTCAGCGCACTCTCGCCGACGAAAACAAGATGGTGGTCTCCAGCAACGAAGACAAGATGGCGGACATGACGTCATACTAGGTGACGATATATCTGCTTTAAGAAAAGTGGTGGGAGTCAGTCTGCCTGCAGCCACCATTAAGGAAGGAGCCTGTCACCATTTTTAATTTTTTTTGCCCTCACCGGGTTCGAACCGAGGACTCCGAACTCCGTGTCGTTAATGTTTGTTTTTTATAAATGTTTTATTAAAATTTTATTATTTAATTTTTTTTATAATTTTTAAAAAAATATTTTATTAAAATCGGATAATAAATAAAAAAGTTAAAGATGGCGGCCGTAACGGAAATTGCAACGGTGACGTCATTATCCTATAAATGGCTTAATGTTGGCTTGAGTTAAGGATGCTTAAGCCAGTTTTAGGAATTTTCAGCCGCTGGGATTTTTAAGGACTAAAAACGGGAATTTTTCCCTCGAAACGGGAAATTTTTCCCTCGAAAAGAGAAATTTTTAATTTGTGGAATTTTTTGAGATTTTTTGGCGGAACTTTTTTCCACAGAAATGGAAATTTTGGCGAATTTTGAGGAATTTTGGGCAAATTTTGCCCAATTTTGGCGGATTTTGGCGATTTTTGAGGATAAAATTCAAGGTCAAGGTCAAAGGTCAAGGTCACAACCATCCAAGATGACCGCCGTGACGTCACAATCCAATATGGCGGTCGGCACCACAGGCACCACACCCTGACGCCTGCCGTCGGACCGTCATTCATATAGAGGAAAGTGCCCAAAACCGGACTACCCCCCCTAAAGCGGACCCCCGGTCTCCTGGCTCTGCATTCTCCTGAATTCTAGCGGTACCGAGTGCAAACAGTAGTCCAGGCTTCTGCCATGTCGTAGCGGAGCGCACACCTCGCTCGCTTCACTTGTAGCGTGTCCAACCGCCATTGTGTGTTGTGGCAGTGTAAAAAGTTTTTGCAGTGTGCTACATAATTAATAATTTCTCCAAGATATTGGCAGGTAAGCTTTGGACCTTTATATATTTTTTAATGGTAAGGTGTACTGTAAATGTTTGTATCAAACCCGTTTCATTTAGATGCTTGATTAAAATATTATTGGGTTAGCAAATTGTTAGCTACAGTCGCGCAAACCGGACCCCCTTCAGTTGCCTAAACCGGACCCCTTGTTCCCTTAACCGGACCCCTTACATATTCATGTCTTATATCGGCTTCTATTTGTTTATACTCTTATACTTTTGGAATTCTGTTGCAGATTCTAAAAGGATAATGGGGAAAATTGATCAAAGAAAGTGGAATCCATCTAAAATGACTAAAGCTATTGATGCAGTTCGGAAAAAAAAGATGGGTTGGAAGAAGGCCAGTAAACAGTTTAATGTTCCGAAAACCACACTAATGAGGTTGTCCAACATGAAGTACGGTACTCCTGAGAAAGCAGCAATAACAAAAAGAGGCAGACCTACAGTTTTGGGTGAAGATCTTGAACATGAGCTTGTTCATTATTGTCTTGCTATGGAAGCTTCTTTTTTTGGACTTACTCGTAATGACTTGCGAAGAATTGCTGTACAATTGGCAGAGAGAAATGACATTGAATATCCTTTCAAAGACGGAATTGCTGGGAAAAAGTGGGTAAAACTTTTTCTTAAACGCCACAAAACCAAACTGTCAGAAAGGAAGCCTACTGGAACATCCTACAGCCGGGCTCTCGGGTTCAGCAAAGAAAATACAGAGAAATTCTATAATGTTCTGGAAGATATTTATGAGAAAGGTAAATTTTCTCCTGACAGAATTTACAATGTTGATGAGAGTGGAATTACAGTGGTACAAAGTAAAGTAGCAAAAGTAATTGGCCTTAAGGGTAAAAACAGGTTGCTGCCTTGACATCAGGAGAACGTGGGGCACTTATAACAATTGTTGCTTGTATGAATGCTAGTGGCTCATTTGAACCACCTTTAGTAATTTTTCCGAGGAAAAATATGAGTGAACAGTTGAAAAAGGGTGCTCCACCAGGAACAATCTTTGCAGCGCACCCTTCAGGGTGGATCCAAATCAACTCATTCACTCAGTGGTTTCGACACTTCGAGTTTGCCCATCCTACGAATGTAAAACCTGTGCTGTTGCTCTTGGATGGCCACTTTAGCCACACACAGAATATTGATCTGATCCACTTGGCAAAAGCGAATAATGTTACCATTCTGTCGCTGCCACCTCACTCCTCGCACAAACTACAACCGCTGGATAGAAGTTTCATGGGTCCTCTCAAAGCTTATTACAGTGAGGAAATCAGGCAGTGGTAGCCTATATTAGATGTCAAACTGCTCAAATAGCAATCAATGGATTTAAAATATCAGGCATATACCCCTTGAACAAGAAGCTGTTCTCTGATGCTGAATACATTGAAGAGGCAAACAAAAAACGAGATTCAAGTTTCTACGAATCTGTGTGGAAGAAACAAACTGCAGAAAATCAGAGCTATCGAGAGAGCAGAAAAGAATGTAACACAGAGGAACCACGAGTTATTGTAGAGTTTGAACCAAGTCAACCATCAACGTCTTTGGCACGTCATGATATTCCGCGGCCATCAGCTACAACTGAGGATCCTCAGAGTTCCACATCTTCTAAGACAAGCCCATTTGACATCACTCCCATCCCAAAAATTAAAAAGAGGACCTCGAACACAGGACGAAAGGCCTGCAGTTCTACGGTCATTACATCCACTCCTTACGAATCCCAATTAGTGGAAGCTAAAAAAGCTAAAGAAGCCAAGGAAGCAGAACAGCAAGAACGAAATCATGGTCAAGGACGCAAAAGGAATCGTGGCCGGGGACGTGGTTCAGGAACAGAGCCATCAAGAAAAGGAAAAGTGCTCGTGACAAGGCATTTGAATTTTGAGAGAAATGTGAAAGAATCAAGCACCGAAGATGAAAACAGCATGTCATCTGGAAGATCCGAATTGGACTTTCTTCCGGGAGTCTCCCCATAAAAGATGATGATACTTCGTGTATGTTTTGTGACAGGAAATTTACGGAGGATTCTAAAGGGGAACTTTGGGTCATGTGTGTTATGTGCTTACTGTGGGCCCATGTGGATTGTGCAGGGGCTGAACAGGACGTTTATATTTGCGACTTTTGTCGCTAAATGATGTAATTCTGTTTATTACTTCTGTATCTTGACATTCTGTAGGATTATTTGAAACTTAATCAGTAACTGTTTATATTATGTATATTTTGAAACAATAGATATTATGTTTTCTTTGATTTAATACCTTATTTGTTATTTTACTCTGTGTTATTTAGATAGTTTTTACAGGGGGTCCGATTTAGGCAACTATTTTTAAGATCGTCAAAGTGTAAGGGTTTGGTAAATAATTTTTTTAACTCAATTTTTAATTATATTTTCCAAAATTACAAATGTAAATACTTTACAACTTAACCAAGTAAATATTTCATGCTTTAAAAACATATTTTTTTACAGTTTACTTTGTGTTTTTACTAAAAAACAAAATGGGGGTCCACTTTTGGGCACTTTCCTCTACTACTCTCATGTCCACGGGACTCCCGAAGCACTGGCTGAAGAGCAGTGGTCGGTTTTTTGGAAATGTCTGTTCCCAAAATGTGAACACTACAACTTCAGCCAGTGTTATGGGGCGTCCCGCGAACATGAACTACTGTATTGAATGTAAATGTCTGTGTTTAACATCGGGGGTTCTGATTCGTACTTGTTAACCATCACCAGGCGTGGCCAAGTACTATATCTGTTTTGGGCGTGGCTTCAAATAAGTCACAGGAATTCCGCCCTCCTGTCTCCAGGTCTTTTTTTCTATGATTCTTGTTTCTATATTTTTTCTGTGAAATAATGGGATAACGATTTTTTTTAATAGCATCTGATTAAAAGTGCTGACTAATGCCTTTCAATATCAATTTAATTTTAAAGATTTCATACAGTAAAAACTTTCAAATATTTTAATGCCTCATGTAATGACGCGGTTTCACCGGAATTTGATCGTTAGCATTAATAAAACTAACTCGAGTATAATTTTTCTAGGAAGATCAAAATTTCTCAATACAAGTTAGAAAAATAATGATCGAATTTTAAGTTCCAGGTTGGCTTAAATACATTGTTTTCGAGAGTTTATTTTTAAAATGTTCCGGCCTTTTCATTAGGGGGATATTCTATAACATCCATAGTACCCCTGATAAAGCCCTTCTACATAATAGAGTCTGTCCATAAAATAATGTCCTAGTTAAAAGATTTTATAGTATCAACTGTAATCGCTGTAGAGTGTTGGTTAAAGGTCACAACTAAAGAATAACTAAAAAGGTTTTAGATAAGCGCATGAGCAAGCACTGCTTTGTCGTTTTCTCGCTTGCAGCGCCACCTACGCAAAATTGCGACTCCTGAACGTAAAGCATTTTGTGTTCTACAATTTGCTAAGAGTGAATATGTAATTTCAGATCAACGTGCGTTTCATATGAAGTTTAATTGTAATCCCTAATGTGGCAGAAACATCCGCTGATGGTATAGGCAATTCGAGAGGACAGAGCTCTTTTTCGCTGGCCTCCACGTTCACCTAAAATAACGCCATGCAATTTTTTTCCTTTGGGGCTTAAAAAGAGACCAGGTCTACGTTCCACCGCTTCCTAATGATTTGCCATATTTGAGACACAGAATTGAAGAGGCTATTGCTTCCATTACTCCGGACTTGTTTAACAAAATGTGGAAAGAATTGGACTTTAGGTTGTATGTGTGACTTATAACTAAAGGTGCACGCATTGAAAATTTGTAAGAAAAAACTAGATTAGTTAACCGTCAATTTGATGTATGATTTGTTGTAAATAGTCTAAATTAAACTGCTATAACATACCATTGAAACTGATGGACATCCTGTATTTAATGCCTCCTTGCAGTAAAACCCAAGGATTTGGTGCTCATATATCCAGAACAAGTTATAACGACTCATACTTAGATCACTGTAAAATTCGCGTTATTATTTGGAGAGAGGTTACATTGCATACCAGTATAAAATAGAGCTGCGCTCTCACTGGTAGTTTTGACATGCCTCGAAAGACAAGAAACCAATAACAACTTAACAAATTTGAAATGACCCAGTCACAGGCAATCCAGCCGGGAGGCAAAATAATGCAGAAAATGGACACGCTGTATAAGGGCCCTGAAGAAGTAAATGACCCAGGACATCGCCAAGTCTAGTGCCGCCACTGCTTGAAAATCCTAACTTCACGTAAGCACGTAAAGTAATAATTAGAGACCGGAAAAATTCGCGGATTCATTTCACGATATGATGGAATCCAAACAACTGTACCTTTATATTGCTTCTCTGATTGGCTCACAGTTTATCTGAAGGACTTTGAGCCAATGAAAAACCTTCAGCCAAAAATGTATTAAATCGCAAGCGTCCCAGTTGACAGGTGTCACGATTCAGTAGCCAATGAGCAGGTGGCGTTTGCCCGAGTGTGTAGGGGATTGTGGAGTCTAACCTAGAGGTCATCCAAAGCGCGAATTTTTCCAGTCTCTAGTAATAATAATAAAAAAAGTTTATTCGAGTTGCCAACGGCTTCCACTGTCGCTGGGAGCGGACATTTCGACGAACAGACTGGAAAACGGGTGAGTGCGGAGTATCAGACGATGACTTTATCTACCCGCGCGACGGTGAATTTTCACGTTACGTGGAAATTAACTCCGACCGCAGCAGAATTGCCAGATGAAAGCTACATTCATTGCTCTTGCACGACCCAAGAGGCGAGAGCGCACGAGAGGAATTCGCCAACGCTCCCAAATTTCCAGCGGAGCGTTTAAACTTCGATGCTTCAGCGCCATTTCACGCGCGCACCACACACACACACACACACACACACACACGAGGCTGAAAGATAAACCCGTCCGCCTCCACGCATTAAGCCACGGCGGAGTTACGTATTCGCGAGCACGCCTCGTTGCAGTAAACAACGCGGTGCTCGCTATGCTAACTCCCCCAGCACGTGACGTGCGATCGCGAGTGATTCCATCCACGAACGATAATTCGCCCCTCTTCCAGATGGCTACCAAACCAAACACAACTGAAACAGTGTTTAGAACGGAGCTTGAAGCTGAAGTCGCAATGCCACGGCGAACACGTCAATCTCAGTAGCCAATGGAAGACAAGGTCACATCGACGTCAACACAACAAAATACGCGCGCCCGACGGTTCGCAAGAAGTAGATTATAATCCTGATTTCGTCGTGTCGTTCCGCTCGACGGAAAGCAAAAGGGAAACCTTACAGAACTAAAATTCAAAAATATATTTACCCACTTGGTAAATCTTTATGTTTAAAAACGAAATTTCGTATTACGTTTGGGTACACTTTCACACTTGTAGTGTGCCTTCAACTGTTTATTAATTTTTTTTTAGCATACTTAACAGTAGAATTATTTTCTGTTCCTTATCAACATATCTATAGCTTGCTTCTTTGTTATGAACTTCAGCTATCAAAAGAAAATAAAATATTCCTTTAGGGCCTATCCCTCCCCCCGGAAAAAAAAGAAACGAATTTTGGCGAGGATTTTGTTAATGTAACAAATTAATCTACATTTATACTTTTGCAACAAAAGAAAATGGGTGGGTGTACTTACGTACGCGCGTTAGAATTTGTATTTACTTGATGTAATGAATAAGTAACTTTAATTTTGCATTCAAATAATAAAAGGAACGGAGTGATATTACAAATACGGTTGATAAAGTACAAATGCAAACAATTAAATAAAATTAAATAAATACTCAGTATTAAAAAATAATATAAAAAATTGTATATAAATTAAATTATTTATTTTTGTGAAATAAACGAAATAAATTTTAATTAACAAGAAAAATAAATATGCTGAATGTTTTTTCTTATATATTTATTTTAATTATGTTATAAATATTAAGTAATGGTTTATAATGCAAATAAATTATATATACGGGAACATAACCTCACTTACATAAATACACTTGGAAAAGTTTATAAACACGATTTAATCACTAATAATCACAATAAAATAAGATACTAAAGTGTGCGCCTCTTGCTCCAGGCGCAGGTAAAGCCTGTGGCTCGACTCCGGACACACCTCCCCCCTGGATCGGGCCGAACGTGACCCCGAATGCCTGATGAAGGGCGTCAGTTCTCGCGTCGAGACCCGCGCCGCGTCGGCAAAACAGAACACAACTGCGCCTCGCCTCCACCGCGTGCGTCCGGTGGTAAATGTTGGAAGTAGCGGCTTATCGGGATTAAAAGTCGGATACATCTGACGAAATCAATTTGATCGGTATCCGGTATTAAGAGCCCGTGTCAAAACCGGGCACTCATACGGTGTGCAGAACTTCAGAAAAACAAACAAAAATAAAATTGGTTGTCTGTAAAGTCGGTTTACGGACGACAGTTAAACGTGACAACGTCATAACAAAACATTGATGAAATGATTGCATACTTTTATGAATAAAATTGAATCATTTTTATTGAATTATCACTATTTCGTATGGATACAAAGAAGGAGTGAAATGAAATCTACAATTTAATTGATAGGTACATTTACTGTTAATTGCACTCATTAATTCAAATATGTTTATTACTTTAACGAACAGATTATTTAAACTATAAGTTTTATACATGTTTGCTATTTAACTTCTTCCAATCTGTGTTATTCTGTTAAGGATAGGACGATGATCGGAAAAGTAGGAAACGAATGGGAGTGTTTCAAGTTTAATGTGCCACGAAAAAGTCAAATCGATGGTTGTTACAATCGAGTGGAAGAGAGATAGATGCGGCGCAAGCGTACAATGAGCGTAACGGGACACATCATAAAGGGACAATGTGCGTAACGGGAATCTTTTTCGTGCGTGTAGCCGGCGTTCATCGATTTATTAGACGTTGTCACGTCAAAAAAAAAAAAACAACGGTTTGAAAACTGCTCGAGATATCCGAGCAGTGTCTGTTTACGAAAAGCAGTTAGGAACACCCTGAGGACGAATGAGTAGTTCTGTTTGCATTTAATTTTAATTTTAAACAGTATTTTTAGAAGAGTTAAAATTGAATGTTTTCAGTATAATATTTAGGAATGAAACTCCCATTAGATATTCTTGAAAGCACTCAAGGGACATGCATCACAAATTATCTTCATTATTTGGCCATGTAATGTTATGGTTACCGCCCAGCTACCACAGTTGCCCCGTGCATGACAAGACCACGCGCCAGAGGCGATAACGAGCTAGAAGCACCAGCAAGCGTCGCACTTATCATCCCGCCTCACCAACACTTCTGACTAGGCGGACCACTTAATACCTAGATTTTTTTTTTGACGTGACAACGTCTAATAAATCGATGAACGCCGGTTCACGCACGAAAAAGTGTCCTGTTACGCATATTGTCCCGTTACGCTGTGTCCCGTTACGCTCATTGTACGCTTGCGCCGCATCTATCTCTCTTCCACTCGATTGGAACAACCATCCATTTGACTTTTTCGTGGCACATTAAACTTGAAACACTCCTATTCGTTTCCTACTTTTCCTATCATCGTCCTATCCTTAACAGAATAACACAGATTGGAAGAAGTTAAATAGCAAACATGTATAAAAGTTATAGTTAAAATAATCTCTTCGTTAAAGTTATAAACATATCTGAATTAATGAGTGCAAATAAAAGTAAATTTATCAACTAAATTTCACTCCTCCTTTGTATCCATACAAAATAGTGATAATTCAATAAAAATGATTCAATTTTATTCATAATAGTATGCAATCATTTCATCAATGTTTTGTTATGACGTTGTCACGTTAAACTATCGTCCGTAAACCAACTTTACCAACCAATTTTTTGCTGCAGGTTGTAGAGTCGTGGTTTCTGGAAATTAAGGCGTAAAGTAACAGTAGGTTAGTTTTACTCAGCTATATTACTGAACCGTAAAATTACATTTTTTTTTTTAAAAAAAATACGTGCCATTAATGTAGCTAACTTTACCCAACCAAATAATTTATTCAGTTGTTATGCGACTTATTTTCTGACCGCTGTAAATCTATAAACTTCACAGGAAGGGAAAAATCCCCTGTTACATTTCGATGGTCCCGTTCAGAAAACAACGTGGTGTATTTATCTCGATTTGTTCCAATAAGCACCTTTTTTCAACATTTACCTATCCGCCCTATGTCTGTCGGGAGCCATGGGTCAAGTAATATCACGTCAGTGCAGGAGTAAAAAAAAAAAAAAAAAAAAAATTATATTTCATTATCAAAGAGAGACTAAAATTTAACGTACTGTTGGTAAAGTATTATTTTGAGCATACCGTGGTAAAAAAATATCCTTACAACTATAATATCCCGTTACAGCCCAACACATAAAAAATGTACGACTTTTATACTGAAGGTAACTTGTTTACAACAGAGTTGATATTTTCAAAATCAGAATTGAAAACAGTTAATGATGACTAACAATTAAAAAAAAACAATATATATATATTTTTTTCTGCCCTAGCTGTTTCGAAGTCCCTGCATATCCACATACGTCACGAAAAGAGGGCCAGTTCTGTATTTAGAACGATAAATTATGTTTTGAAAACAAAAGTTCATTTAATCGAGTTTTCTCAAGCCTTACGATTGTTTGGCCCAAGGGCGCAAATCTGTTGGACTCGCAAGAGAGGCCAACGTACATTCTGGGAGCTGGTGTGGTGAAAGGGGGGGGGGGGGGAAATTGCTTCCTGTGAGTTTTGAGCGAGGGATTATGCAACATGTCATCTTTGAATACGATGCTCTCATGTTGTATACATAATGCCTTTATTTTAACGTATATGCATGCAATAAGCACTAACAATTAAAACATATACAGAATGTTTTCCATAAACTATCGTTTTGACATTATTATTTCTATAAACCCTTTCTTTGTCACAATTTTGCAAGCACAAGCGGACCAACGTTGCAACGGGCATCCACAGTGAGATTCTTCTTAATTTAAGCGGCCCCTTGCCCCCCCCCCCCCCCCCCGGGAGCTATTTTCATGGTAGAGCAATAGCATATGGTGCTACTCGAGACGGTACATGCCAAGAATTTTAGGGAAGAAAGTATGAATCACAAGAGACTTCAAAATAGCCTTCGGCACAAACAATCACAACTAAGTTCGTGACCGAATTCCAGCAAACATTTAAGTGTTTGCGACCCAGATTAATGTACTTGCGATTCTGGTGTATGAAATAGAGCAGTTCCAACGTGTATAATGATATTTGGCCTCTACGAATTTTATTTCTCAACTAAACAGGTGGTTAATTTTTTTTTTGAAAAAACAAATTTAATTCTAGTAGACATTTTTTGCTGTAAATAGTACATTTCAACGCTCAATTATAAACCCACTAATCTATGGTTATATGTATAAGTTTCTTCCTTTGTTTGGTAAATTATGTTCGTTATATGTGCAATTATATTTGTTGAAACAATGCTTATAAAGATGACAAAATTCTGAATAATTTAATTTAATATATTATTCCAGATAAATAATAAAAGTGAAAAAGATTTTACGGGTCTTGTAATTCACAAAGTATTCTGTTTTATACAACCTAAAAGAATGCTTTTCACAAGTATTCACGTTATTTACCTGAAAGTACGTATCACTGATATGTTTACTTGCGTAATTGCATACTTCACTTCCAGATCCAACAGCCCTTGAGATGTCACTTTCAAAGACAAGTGCGTTTAAGTATATACTTCAGGCGAATACGGCCACGGTCTGAATTGTAATACAAGATCTTCTCCATTTTTACCGTACTTCGATTCCTTGTTTCTTTATTTTTTTTGTGCAGTTATCCGTCTTCTAGCTAGTTGGACACTGGTAAACACGTATTTATATACGTACATTTTCACGAGAGGTTACGTTCATTCCGCTGACCACAAAGTAACTAAATTTTAGCTAAAAAATAAACTATTACCTTACTACCTTTCTGGATCAATGTAGGTATGTGCAAAGATAAAACAATTAATGTAGTAATACTACAATTTTAGCCAGACGTTTCTGAATGCCACGTAGGATCTACGCTATAACTGTAGATTTTTAATTTTTTTTTCAAATACATAATCATTTTGAGATTGATAAATTAAATATTTTTTTTTAGTATGTGTATTCCACTACGGCGAAGTTGTTCATTTACTTTTATTTATTCAACGAAAGCTTATAAGCAGATTGTTTTTGTTTGTGTGTGAATAGTGCCCACTTTGATGGCGTGCAAGCTTTAACCTTATCGAAGGGGGGGGGGGGGTGTTGTGAATGCAACGTACAACTTATATTTTGTTCGATGAATCTATTTTAGAGCTTAAAGAAAAGACTGGCAAGTTGGTGATTTTAAGGAGAAGCGGTTATTCGATTCATTTAATGAGTTTCCAAAATAAGGATTAATATCCTTAAAAATAATAAAAAAAATCAGAGGAAAACCATCACGGAATTGATCTCAGCAGTTGTGGCGGGAAAGGGAGGGAGGCAATGATTTTTTATTTCTCTCGTCGCGCGCAAAAAGGCGGTAAAATGGTAGGATATTTTAACGTTCATTCCAATCGAGACTAAAATGCTCGAATTTTATTGTATCCCTGCAAAAATAAAAGTTTTGGAAGCCATAGTTTTTTTATCGCTAAACTCTTTTCCCGCTTATCAGACCAAGTGAGTAACGACGATGGCGGAACGGAAAAAAAATTTACAGCTAAACCGTTTCATCCAACAGCTTAAGCTGGAGTTACGTACGCACATGAAACTTTAAAGCATTGATAAAAGAGATTTCAAAATCTTTATAGGTATGGAAATTTACTTTATTTGAGAGTCATCACAAACACATAGAAAAATAACAGAACAATCGTAATAATTAATATATTTTCATAGATTTAAAACGAGAGAAAATTGCGTATTTCAAGGAAGAATCCGGAACATAATTGCGAAGACAAAATAACAAAATTCTTTAAAGGAATAAAAAACCTTGGAAAAAAAAGAGAAAAACGTGATTAAAAAGGGAAACAAGAATACAACTGTTAAGGTTTAGTGATTTTTTTAAAAGGCTACGCTCCTAAGATTATTCCAACATGAGACTCACAAATTTATATCTCCGAAATGTCCAGAAACTTTTGTTTTTAAAGGGCAAAATTCATTTAAATAGAAGTGTTAAGATAGTGAAAGTGGCAGGTTATTAGGACGGAGACATTAATGAAAAACATTTAATTAATATTCCATTACTTATTAATTTAAATTCACACATAAAAAAGTAAATTTAAGAATCTTGCACCACAAAATACTCTGAACCCTCTAAAAATGAGACTGTTCAAACTACTGCAAAACAGTGAGGTTCCACTGGAAAACTTCCAAAACTGCTTCAAAATGAAGCAACATCCACTAATTCGCAGGAGTTTTAACAATTTCATATTTAAAGTGAATAATAACAAATTGGTTGTCTGTAAAGTCGGTTTACGGACGATAGTTTAACGTGACAACATCATAACAAAACATTGATGAAATGATTGCATACTTTTATGAATTAAAAATTGAATCATTTTTATTGAATTATCATTATTTTGTATGGATACAAAGAAGGAGTGAAATGAAATCTACAATTTAATTTATTGATAAATTTACTTTTATTTGCACTCATTAATTCAAATATGTTTATTACTTTAACGAAGAGATTATTTTAACTATAACTGTTATACATGTTTGGTATTTAACTTCTTCCAATCTGTGTTATTCTGTTAAGGATAGGACGATGATAGGAAAAGTAGGAAACGAATAGGAGTGTTTCAAGTTTAATGTGCCTCGAAAAAGTCAAACTGATGGTTGTTCCAATCGAGTGGAAGAGAGATAGATGCGGCGCAAGCGTACAATGAGCGTAACGGGACAATGTGCGTTACGGGAAACTTTTTCGTACATGCAGCCGGCGTTCATCGATTTATTAGACGTTGTCACGTCAAAAATTAGCACTACATTTAACATTTTAAAAACAATATTAATGACAATTAAATCTATTTTAACATTTTCAAACCAGCAAGAGCCACCACAATCACCGACGCAATAATCACACTCGTCGAGCCAACAACCATCTGCACGTCACCTCATCCGTTCCTTTCTCTGCACTCGAGCGAGCGTCCGAGGGCCCCGAGACGCAACTCGCGATCTCAAGAACCAACACTCGCTGATAACCAACCAAGGCTGCTTGTCTTGTGGTCTCTAGCCGCGTCAGAAGCGGAGGTTTCGCAGACGTTCCGGTCGATAGTGCAGCCACCATCTTCAGGGCAGCAGTCCAGACTGAGAAGGAAATAAGCCCCTGAAAAGTCCACAGCTGCAATCGCTCGGGAAACACGTGCTGTCGCGCGAGAGTGTTCCAAAGAACAAGAGAACTCCACGACCTTCACTAGTTGTTGCTGGAAGCCGGGTTGATGGCGAGTGTAGAAAAGTACCACCAGGGGCGCTTTGCATACCTGGTTATCAAAATCCACGTGTGTATTGAAACGCAAAGTGGAACTAGCGATCAAGTGCCTCCAATACCCGCATAGCAGACTATTTTTTTTGGCCCGACCAACTCTTCTTCATCCGAACAATTCCCGGTCTTCACAGCCAGCAAATTGCGTCCTGCATGTCTATTCCCAGGAGTTGGCCTGTGTCTAAGCCTAAGCAGGTTTTGCCTGGGCCCAAAATCAACCTAGTTCTAAGAGAGGGTAGTTAGACTCGGCAGGCCCGCCGCTAGCTGTTAAGAGTGACAACGTGCAATACCGATTGTGCCGCCCACTGTTTAACTACGTCTTCCTACGCTGAACTGGCCAGAAAGGATCTTTAGTGTTGTCTGTTAAGGGCGTGACAAAATAAAATAAATTCTTTACAAAGAAAAAAAACTATTTTTATCATGTACTTAGTTATTTGTGTTAATTAAGTACAAACACAATATAAATATCTATCTACAGAAATTGAAATCTTGCCTTTATGCTTGCGAAATATGCTATCAATTTTCTTTTATCCAAGTTGCCTAAGATTTCATGTTCAATTAAAACTATAGCTGTATTACTTAGTCTTTGCTGGTTCATTGTTGATTTTAAATATATTTTTTTATAATTTTTAACTTTAAAAAGGACATTTCACCAGATGCAACTGAAACTGGCATTTTGAGTAACATTCTTAGCGCTATTGCTGTGTTATGAAATGTTGAAATGAAGTTATTAGTAAAAAGTTATTTTAGAGTTTGTGGATCATTAGACTGGTTTTATGGAAAATGCAACTTCAAAGCATCAATTTTATTAAACAAATCAATACCGCCAATGTCTGTTTCACTTCTTGAATCTCCTTTAAGCTTCAGATTCCCTTCGCACCGGGCGAGCAACAATATTTTCTTTTAATTTGCGCACACGTTTGTTTGGACGGGCAGCACTCTTAGTGGCCAGTTCTGCTACCACGCGCACGGGAAGTCACGTACGGGCTAAGAAAATACACACACCTCACCTTGTATTTATTTGTTTCAATCCTTAATATTATACAATGACCCAAAAGACATAAAATCGGTTTCCACAAATTATTTTACCATAACAATTTAGTATCTACTAATATTTAGAATTTGGCTTCGTTACAATAAAGATCACACAGTAATATATTAAAAAAAGCCAAGAGGTACATTCTTTTGACAGTAGTGTTACATTTAAAGACATTAAAATAGCGAATTCAATTCTAAACACCAATTAATTTACAGGAGAAAAGTTCTGAGGTAGTCAGTCACCATTAACTTGAAGCTTTTCATTTAACTTTATGCTATGCTTTAACGAAACCATTTCTTTTTCAAACCAAACGATAGAAAATAATTATAGCCTATAAACTGTTGAAAATCAACATTGCTTATTTAGGTTCTACTTAACCCCCTTTCCCTCCTTCATACTCCAAATCAAAGCTTGTTTTCGCTTACAACAAGGCATAACGATTTTATGAGATTTGTTTGTAATTTCCGGGGTCATGTAGTAAAACAATAATAAATATTAGTCAGTTATAAATATGGTTAAAAAAATAAACTAGTAGCTACTAAACATGAAGTATTACAAAATAAATTTTTAAAATGTTATTAGTCTTCTAACAGAATTGACATTCAGTCATCTTAACCTACGACTAATGCCGGGTTTCACTTCAGGAGTGTGCTCACTCTTCTTTTAGCACTCTGGCTTATTCTCGATCGAACGTCTACCCTTGGTTGTTGTGCTCTTGGAAAATTACGCATTTGACATAATCACAGTTATTTAATAGTGTCTTAACAGCGCCAAAATTTTTTTCCAGGACTCTGAACTCTATTTGCACTGTTTGATCTTCTCGGCCAAAGGTTCCTAAAAGAGTTACCTGTAAATTAAGAGCCATTTCTGGGCATCTGTTACAGATTTGACATTGCAATTGCCACTCCGATTAAAAAAGATAAATATAAAATATATAAATATATAAAATATAATATGTAAATATATTCTTTGAAAATTTTTTATCAACAATTTAATATTCTATAAGGGTCGCAAGCTTTCAAGTTTTTTTTTCTGAAGCTACTTGGCTGGTGGGCTCTAGCCGCGTCAAAGGCGAAGATTTCAACCAACGTTTCGGTCGACATTGCAGTCGCCATCTTCAGGGTTGCCGTTACCTACTGAAATTCTTGGTAATTCTCGTGACTTTAAATACTCTCGCCTGAGAGGGAAGTGTTTCCTGACTGGCTGCAGCTGCAGGCATTTCCTCTGGAAAGGAAGGCCAACCAGCCAAACAGAAGAAAGGGAGGCTTCTGATTGACTTACATCTTCACCCCTTCAGGAAACACTCACCTCTCAAGTGAGAGTATTTAAAGTCAGGATAGTTTCCAAGAAACTTTAGAAGGTAACTGCTGCCCTGGAGATGTCGACCGAAACGTTGAGGGGAATCTTCGCCTTCGACCCGGTTAGAACACGCAAACCAAGAAACTTCAAACTGGTATTCGCTATGATCTGATCCAGATAGAAAAAATAGGCTTGAATCAAGCTTGCCATGGTAAGTGTGTTAGCGTGATTCAAGCTAACTAGTTTACACATGACAAGCTTTCAACAAGTCTGCCACGACAAGCTTGCCATGGCAAGGCTGCAACCTTGCGGCGATGGTTCATGGTTCGAAGAAGGCTTGTATCAGGCCTGATGTGTCAAGCTTGCACTCACTGCAAGCCTAATTGAAGTCATATGACAAACTTGCCACAAGCTCATATGCTACGTGGGAAAGCTTTCGTTTCGTTCACCAAGACGACTTTCTTCGTCTTCGAGTCGAGTTGGGACAGCGAGGCGGTCCTCTCTGTGACGTCGAGAGCGGACGAGAGAGCGCGGTCGGACACTAATCGCTGATTGGTCCACGTAATTCTCTGACATCATGGGCGGTGTGGGCCATGCTCCGGATACACTGGTCAACGTGAAATTTTTATCCCAATCGGTGTCCTTCGGTATATAGAAGAACAACACGCGTGATATTTTCTTTTTGCAGTTCCCGTTTCAAAAAGGTGAACAGAAAATAACGACATTTATTAGCGTTTACTTTTTCCTTACAGAATACATAAATATTATAGAACTCTCACAACTTTCCCAAGTTAGCAAACTGTTTAAAACTTAGCTGCCTACTAATTTACAAAGCATGAAAACAGTAAACCAAAACAATCGAAAAACAATTATTATGACTCCCTATAATTACTGAACTCTGGTTACTACTTTATAAAACAGTAGATTCGGACATTGGACGTAGCAATTGTAGACAGGGCTGTTTTCCGTGCGACAATGTGACGTCATTCACGTTAGGATAAGAACATGGATCGGCCACAGGTTCGGACTGTTTCAGACGGGCCTTTGTAGTCACAGAGGGAGAGAGACACACACAAATAATTCAAGATAGGGGTGACCCACCTTCCAGTTAAGCGTGCGCGAGAAAGGCGAAACCATTTGCAGCTTCTTTATTTGCCGATCGCAAGCAATCTGCTTCCTTTCTTATCTTCCTCCGCGTTTGCTCCTTCCCCTATGCTTTACCTTTACCCTCTCACACCCTGATGCGGCTGCACGATAAAACACAGGGTCCTCTGGCTTTGCTGCACGGGGAAAACCTTCTCTATAAAACGTGATCTGATTACTACTGGGGTTCTGCTCGCCCCCAATTACCACCTCCCCCCTCCCAACGAAGTCATTCGTGGCACCATCTTCCAACCCACGAAGCGGTTGCTATGCACGTTAGCGAGTCTATACGGGAGTCGGAACTCCGTCCGACGACATGTACTTTTGGAGACAGGAAAAACCGAAATACAAACTCCCGTATACCTTTCTGCTGCCTCTGCCGTTGGCAGGTACAAGATCAATCATCGGATTCATCGGGTAAAAAAAAAAAAAAAAAAAAAAAAAAAAAAAAAAAAAAAAAAAAAAAAACCTCGTAGCACATATACATCTGCTTAAAGTCGACGATTGTACTGCAGTGATCTTGAAATACTCTTCACGACCTTGAGACAGGTATATATGAGAGATTAAGAGAGATATAAAGATAAAGAGAGACAGAGGATAAAGAGAGATGGATAGGGATGATTTGTATATGAGACACAGCAACACGTGGCCGATACAGCTAGTATATAACAAAAATAAACGGGGAAGCAATAATAGAACCCTAGATAGTCTTGTAGTTTAAACAATTTTAAACGTATTTCAAACATAAAGAAACATGGCTACCACCGTAGCTTCTATTAGTCGCACGGAGCAACGTGAACGAAAGAACTCAGCTTTGCCGAGCTAATCCTTACGGGTCCACGTGTCATCGTACAAGTGTTACGTTTCTCCGTACCTTGCCCACGGCGGCCTCGTAGGTCGGCGGCGGCGAGGAGATGGGCGGGATGTCCGGGTACGCGTAGCTCGCCGACCTGTCGCCAGGGGCGCTGGCGACGCCCGCCAGTGGCGCCGGGCGGGCCACGGCCGCTGCTGCGCTCCCTGCGGAAGGAACGGGTACTACGTCACCACAACAACAACAAAAAAGTTTCACGTCTTCCAGTTCATTCTCACTTTATCGAGTGTAATGTGGTAATGGCAGGGTTACAGGGAGTGGAGCCGGGAACCGACCGCCATCTTGGATTTGTGACGTCACGGCCGCAATTTTTCTGCCCCAGACCTTCAGAATCGAATCAAATTTCCTCATTTTGGGGATAACTAAGCATCTTTTGGAGCTATTGAATTTTAGATTTTTTGATAGAAAATTTCGTCTCAAATTTGGAATGCGTAGTTTTGAGCCGTTATGGAAAATTTCAAACTTATTTACAGTCAGTTTGGAAGGTCAAGGTCATCAAAATGGCGACCATGACGTCACCAATACAATATGGGGGTCGGCTCTTGGCTCCATATCCTGGGACCCTGCAATCGGTCAGCCATTTCCACACTTATATTGAGGTCTATCGAATTATCCCGCCATATTGGATTTTTATAAACAAACTTGGTCACAGCTGTATAGACGGTTTTCTTTCTTTAATTTTTTTTGTCCAAACCAATTTTAGAAGCTAGCTTCTAGGCCTTTGTTGAAGTCAACAATCACTGTTTAGTCTAACTTTTGCAACTTGTGGAGTCACCTACGTGAAGTAATCAGTAGTTAGATATTTTCTCCCGGTGGTTAAATGGTAAAGCCTATTTAATAATATCAGAAGATTAACAGCAAAATAAGCTTGGAAATATATTATTTATGCCCCGTAGAGCCAATAATTTAGGACTGAAATAAAAAAAGAATAACGGAAAATTTTTACAAATCCAAGATGGTGGTGTATGATGTTTCTTAGGAGTGTCACCTTGCTGGGCGCACGAGCTCTTAAAAAAATGGGTGCGCTAAGGGTGACATTGGCTCACGCATCACCGGTCCATTCGCCTCTACGCACCAGGCACCGAACTTGCGTGCCAGTAACGCGCCTCTATGGACTTAAGGTTTTGACACGCCCTATAATTTTATGCGCGTACTCATACTACCATATGTCCATAAAAATTGTCCCAGAGTTAAATTTTAATAGTATCAACTGTAAGCGTTGTAGAGTGTTGGTTCAAGGTCACACTTACAGAGAATTTCAACAGTTTTAGATATGCGCATGCACGAAAACTGCTTTGTTGTCTTCTCGCTTGCAGCGCGAAAGAATGCCTCTTTCTTCAATTAATAGAGGGTGGACCTGCAAACTTTATTTGGCAAAAGGAAGGAGCCCCTCCCCACTGGATTCTCTTTGTACGAGAGTGGTTGTACGCTGAAGTCCCTGACCGTTGGATTAGTCGTAATGGTGGAGACGACAGAGCTCCTTTTCGCTGACCTCCACGTTCACCTGAAAGAAACGCCATGTGATATTTTTTTCTTTTGGGGCTTTATAAAAGATCGTGTCTACGTTCCGCCGCTACCTAATGATTTTCCAGATTTGAGACACAGAATTTAAGAGGCTATTGCTTAATTACTCCGGACTTGTTAACCAACGTATTGGAAGTATTAGACTTTAGGTTGGATGTATACCGTAAAATTATGTTGCACATATTGAATATTTGTAAGAATAAACTTGGTTAGTTTACTTTCAATTTTATGTATGGGATGTTGTGAATAGTCTACGTAAATTAAACGACTGAAACTGGGACATTCTTTTATGGGCACCTTGTACTTCCAATACTGTGCACGAAATACTTCACACAAAAAACCCCGTCCATTATAACATCAGCTTTAACCTTTTTCGCTGTCCAAAAATAAAGATAAAATTTGAAATGAAATGACTGCAGGCAAGTGTAATGGATCTGAAATGCCAGTCGTAATCAGATACTGGAGCTCTGGACACCGCTTGGCCGCCCATCCACGTGGCCACAGAAACTTTTCGTCGACCTAGATGTTGTTAGATACGGCGACACAATACGCAAACGAGGGAAATTGGGTTTGGAAATCAGCCATGGTGAACTATGGTGAGGAGCAAACACAGCATTTGCATCATTACTGGCGTTGGGACAGTAATTTTGTCACGCCATCGCATCGTTGAACGGAAGTACGCGAGTGCTAAGTTTAGACAATTGCGACGCGGTATAACTATACATAAATTCTGGAAGCCAACATCAAAGGGTTTCTGATACACATATACACGCGATCTTGGAAATACGTAAAGTTAGGTAACTAAAACAAGCAGACGGCAGATGAACATTTATGTAAGTTAAAAATAATTTTTTTTTGCACAGCCTTCAGGTGTAGGTAGATTTCGAAGTATCCATTTCTCCTGGAAATATTTTGAAAACTTCAATGAACTCCTGGAACATTTGAAGAAATTAATGTAGCCTTCATAACATTCTATATGTTCGCAAATATTTAAAAAAAATATATCGAGTTAACATTTTCTCATATTCCATGCAGCGAAAATATTTTGAATGTTTTTAACTTGATGCATACAGCATTAAATGTCTTAACGAATTTCATATTATGCCTACTATGGTAGTTATGCAATTATTTTAGATATCCAAATGCTATTTTTCATCACTTCCACTAATACATGGTCGTATAAATGTGTGTTTTCGACAAAGGTTTGAGGTAATATTAAAATGGTTATTAATAATTTCAGACGAATTTGATACTAAGAAAGTTTTAATTTATTTAAATTTCAACCGCTGTTATAACGGCATTAGTTTGATTCATAAAACATTGTTTCAGCCAAAGGTTTCATATAAAGTTTAGGCGTTTTACAATAAATTATAATGGATTCTATAATATATGTTAAAAATAAGTAATACCATTTTGTCTTTCTACCCTTATTATTTGCAGCCCTTGCAGTAATCGTTTGAATTACCAACAATTGTTTCAGACAAAAGTTTTAGTATAAATTATAAGACTTACAAACAATCGGAACGGATTTGATAGTGTACCTACTGTTACAGCATTGCTGATTAATCAAACCAAAACAGATAGTAAGTTAATCACGCTAGATGCTACCATTTTTGTTACGTTGAGGCAGTGCAGGTAAATCATATTAAGTGCATAAATACTGCCCTAAACATTATACACTCTGCTGTAATGGTGGATCTTATAGTTTCATAAGGACATGAGGAATGAACAGAAACAAGGTGTGATTCCGTCTGAATATAATTTTTACATATTTATTTAAGGAAACTTATAACATATATTAAAATGTGTTTAAATACAATTTCTATTACATCATTAAACGAGCTCTAGGATACGTTTTATAAAATATGGGCCGGCCCTAAATTAGATTATTAAAGGTTTCCATTAGACATAAATAAACAAATAAAAAAATACAAAGAGTCTCTAACAATCCCACTGTAAATTATTGAAGTCCAGAACGAAAGTTTTATATAATTGTTATTTCTTCGAACGTAGTAATTTAAAGGTGGTTCCAAAAGGTTCAAAAATACTGTTGGGCGGAAGGTTGGTGGCTCGCTGCCCGGAGTTCAGCAGTCAACATGGTGCCAGGGCGCCTGTTTGTTGAAGAGGAAGTGTGTGAAAATGCTAAGTCCGCATCAGGCTCTTGGACCCTGTCTGTGAACAGTCCGAATCAAACATGATCAGAACTGGTACACAGACAGTTAGCAAACTGGGCATAAAATGCCCGCAAAAAGTAAGGGGAGGTCGGGGAATAAAGCTGATAGTAACTCACCAGACAGGGAAATTGGCTCCTAGGTTCTGAAGCGTAGCAAGTCCGGATCTGAAGATCGCGAAAACGCGGGAGGCGCGGACGTTTCCATAATTTAAAAAAGAAAAAAATTATTTAAAAGAAATAACTACTATGCTGAGTACTGTATAGAAGGACTAAACTACTTAAAGAAATAATAGGGATAGCATCCCTTGTCTAATTGACTACATCGTCGGTTACTGCCGGACAGAAGTCTTGTAGGGCGTCTCGCCGATCCGCTGATAACTCAAAACAGTCCGTCTGGAATCGCGATGCGAAGTGTCCGCGGAGGAACGCGTCTCGTAACTAAAAGGTAATGCTCAATCAAAAGGTGGGGTGGGGGGGGGGGGGGGGGGGAGAGGTTAGGGCGTCCGGACCGAAAGGTTCCGAAGTTCTCCGAGTGGGAATCACAAAAAAACTCTGACTTCGATATCTCGAAGTTGGTAGCACTGGCCGATTTTAGCGCTACCTGTTGAGGGGTGTCTGAAACAAAAAGGGATCGACTCGCCCGAGACGCCTGCTACAGCCTGGGGCTAATAGCGTAGTCGGTGCTGCTCTCTGGCGGCCTACAGGGGAAGGTAGCTGGGAGGTTAGCAATGTCGCTACGAGGTGTCGCGGGCGTTAGCTCCACTAGCTGGCGACAAGAGAAGTTACTATTTCTGCCGCTAGATGTCGTGTATGGTCCATATTTGCACATATTTTTTTTCTGTGGCAACTCGTCCTTGAAGTAGGCCACTCCCTGGTGAGTTCACGCCAGGCCAATGATCCTGGGCCAAATTCTGAGAACCAAGGTGTGGAGCTGGGAGGGTGAGGGTGGACAAAAAAAACTCAACGAGGCTGGGAACGAGCATCCAAACGTGACTTTCTATGAGTGAACCTTTGACGTATGCATGACGGGAAAGGCTGTTGTAAGCTCGTCTCTGAAAAGTGGTAACAACTCGTCCAGAGCTGTTGTGAGCAAATTTAGTCATGCAGGGAAATAAGGTTACTGGCCGGGAACGTGACTGCAAGCGGGAGAAATGTCATCCGGGCTGCTAATGTTTTCATTAGACTTGCAAAAGATCAGATTGATTGGCCCCTGAGGAAAGGTGCCTCGGCCCACAGTCGCAAAGTTTAACTAAGTAGAGTATACCAGCCTAACAAAGTGTAAATCACCCAATTGTAACCAAATTATATATAAAATAAAATTTCCAAAAATAAATTAAAATTATAATAACAATTAAAAAACAGTGCCGAAATATCTAATATCCTGCACACTACTAAGAAAGATATGATATTTTTTTTTCAAATTATACCCATTATATATTCGATACCAGCAGCAATGGTTCGTCTAATCAAAAATTGTTTAAGCTAAAAAGCTTCGGATGAAAATTATAAGATTTATTAAATATCCTAATAAATTGGATGATGTGTTTACGAAGGGAGTTATGATTCTTTTTGTCCTGCAACCCTTGTTTATTCTACCCCATGCAGTAATGGTTGGTCGTATAAAAAATATTTCTGACGAAAAATGTAGATAATAATTTAAAATTTTACAATAAAACAGAACGAATTTAATGGTACTTAAAAATATATATTTTAATTTCTCTTTCTTTATTGTTTCTACCCCCTGAAACGATTGTTCATCTTATCAAAAATTGTTTCAGACAAAAGTTTTAGATACAAATTATAAGATAAAAAAAAGTGAATGTATTTGATAGTGTAGCTATTTAAGGGTGTTATGGATATTTTTTATTCTACCTCTAATTTTTCAACTCCTTGCAGCAATGGTTCGTACAATCAAACATTGTTTCAGACAAACGTTTTAGATAAAAATTATAAGATTAATTATTAATATATACGAATCCGTTGTGTGCCTACGAAGGGTGGTACGATTTTTTTATGTTCTCCAATAATTTTTTTTTCAACCCTTTGCAGTTATGGTTGGTCGTATCCAAAACTTATTTAGGCAAAAGATTTTGGTATTACTCCTACGAGTTATAATACATTCAAACAAATGCGATAGATTCCATATTTTGAGAGTTACAGCGATTTTTCTGTTTTCCAAGAAACCTTCCCCATTTCTACCCTTTTGGTCGGATATTGCCCACATTAACTAACTCTCCTGAGCTTTTCCGCTACTAGATTTTATGTGTCAGTTTTGAAGTGATATGTGAAAATTTGCGACAGTTATAGTGTCCAAAAAGTTTATATATATAAACTTTTGAGTTTACGATGGTTTTGGCATCTATAGACCATGAAACTAAAAACTATATAAAAATTTCCCGAAAGTCGCACAATGGCAATGGCTACAATAGGTAGTAGCATTTCTTTTAAATATACCCAAAATCAGGGATGTATGCAGGACGTGAATATGAGACATAAATGTCAATAAACATGCAGTGGAAGCTACGACAGTTCATATTCCGCGCTTTCGCCGACCTCCCTCCGCTCTCTGCTTCCTCTTACACCTCCTCACCCACTTTTTTGGTAGTAATATTTTTGGTGTCGGGACAATTCCGGACACCGACAATTACGGCAAACATATAAACATAATCTTAATGGCAAACACACGTCCAGTGACAATTCTGGACAGCTAAATCATCATCTCACCGAACATCAGGAAATAAATATTTTTTTCTTTTGGGGGGGGGGGGGGGGGGGGGAGAAGGTGGACGTTGACTTCTCTCACTTTTAAGACAAACCTACTTTGGCGTGTTTAAAATAAATTTTTTTTTATTTGTCTTTGGTTCTTTATATTTAAAATAAACGTTCAGTCAATTTTTTTTGTCTTTGCTTTTTTTGTTTTTTATTAGGCTACTAATATTTAAAATCAACATTCTATAAATTATTTTGGTTTTTTGTTTTTTATTACTAATATTTAAAATCAACGTGAATACGTATTGTCAGTGTTGAAATTTTAATCTAAATTTTGTTCATAGGCTATGGTTCTGAGATGTTTCTTCAAGTCTCCAGTGTTTTCGTACTTTTCTTGGCTCATCCGAATTTTTTCAATATTCTTTTACAAATTTTTTTCTTTTTTTCCTCTCTAAATAGCTCCACCCTAATGTACATAATGTTGGAGTTTTACGCTTCACTTTTCAGGCAAGATAATAACGTATTGCATCTTCGGGTGGGGTTTACCAAGACACACATTTATTTTAATGTTCCAATCTTTTACTGCATTATTGGTTCGGTGCCTTCGCTTTTAACAGGTCCATAGCTGTACAGGTATGATGTCATTTTCAAGCCACTAGTCAATGAAGTAATCGAAGAACAATTCTAGTTTTGAGTTTGAGGGTGCTTCTCCAAGGATTATGAGCAACCCTTCGCATACATCTCCAGGTTTTAGGAAAGCCAGAGCTGCACACATCCGAATGCTGAGTCTCACTTCTTCATTTTCTTTATACTCATTCGTTAAATCTAAGCTTTGTACCTTCCTCCACAGGCACTTCTTCATGTGGAAGAAACAACCATTGATATCAACAGAAGGAAACATTTCTTTGAGTGCCGATATGGCCACTGACTCTAAATCCACGTTTATTTTCTGAGGATTCCACTCTGGAATTCTCTCCATCACCAACCGAAACAGATGAATTTAAGTTTTTTTCTTCTTTTTGGGAAGCAAAGCAAAAATAACAGGAATTACGTTTGTTTCTTTTTCATTGCTTCCTATATCTACATGAATAGTATAGACCTGTGCGAACTGCTTGCTGCAGCTCCGAAATGTACCATCCATGAAAAAATGGCATTGAGTTATGAGGCACTCTCTCCCCTTGTCATCAGCTAGAGCAATGATTCTGTCTTCTCTCCCGTTATATTTTATAAGGAAGTTACAGCAACGCTCATCTTTAAACCTTCTTATGATAACACAACATCCTGACGTTCAGTAGGTTCTGCTAATGACCCATGTGCCTGGTATTTATGTCGGTAAAGAGTCCGATTAACTGACGACGCATGTGGTAATTCAGTCACGAATTCGTATCCTTTATCGTGTAAAGTGCCCAATTCGTCAGAGTACACTTTTGCCACAGTAAAACACTCTTCTCGTACTCTTTTCTTGGCTCTAAAGACAGATTTCATCACGTCAAGTTTAGCAATGTCTGGAATACATTCGTGATCTGACACATTTAAAACTTCCATATTTCTACTAACTAATCTTCCCTTGCAGTTTTTAGTCCTTTCTTGCAAGCAAACCCACGTCACAGCACCATCAGCATTGACACGCTTCTTTCGGTAGGCATGTCCACCATAAAGCACTGCAGGCTTCCCTTTCTCCGTTTCAAAAACTTCCATCACAACGTTGCGGTGTGTCAACAAAGAAAGAGCAGCGTAGAGTGACTGATTGATAAACAGTCTTCACGCTTGGTGTGCGGGAGGGAGAGGGGGAGAGGGTTGTAGTGCATCAACAAACCAACAACAGGTGTACATGTCCGCAGTTGTCACTGACTGTATACAAATGGTAAAGATATGTGAGTCAGTGGCCGGAATTGTCGCGAATTTTCCCATTTCCGGAATTGTCTGTGGTCGGAATTGTTGCACAACCATATTTTTTTAATCTAATTTCCCCTCTCCCCTCTGCGCGCTTTCCAGTAGCGTTACGCCTATGCTATAAAGTGTCAGTGACCCGGGAACGAGCCTCTTTCGTCATTCTTACTTCGATGATTTAGGGACTTTGTAGCTTCAGCTCCGGCTGAACTGTTAGCACGTGATGTAACCTCGGGCTCGACGTAATAAATGTCACGGTTTGACGTGGTCTTTAGATTGAGTCAACGTTCGTTATTGTATTATAGTGCAGGGCAGCTGCGCTCTTCAATTAATGAATAAATGTCCAGGCCATTGTTGTGTTATTTCAATTGGCAATAAATTTTGGTTTGGTTACTTACGTTATATTCACATTTTTTTTTTGTGATGGTCGCTGGTAGTGAGGAAGGAACATAATGAGGATATGTCAGGTGAGCGTGTGTCTCGAGTGTGTAATATTTGTTTTTGTTATAACTTTTCGTATTTCTGTTTTCATGTCGCCCCGCCTGGGCTATGTTATACGCTTGTCTTTAGTCTGCCCCGTCTGAGCCGTTAAGAGGACAAATTGAATTACTGCCTTTGGGCATTAACGTAAATTTGCTAGTTAAATTTGTTGTTGCGTGCTCGCTGATACGCCCTAATTACCCGTAAGATTTGGGTCGTAACTACGCCATAACTTTGACTTATCGTGTCTTCGTGGTTTTTTTTTTCCCACTTGCTTGTCCCCTGGACCTTCGGGTCGTATATTCTTTATAACTGTAGTTTTGGGAAAATATTTTTCCATATTGTTTTGGAATGTTATTCGTTTCTGCATAGCACCGTACGTAACTGTCATGTGACGGATCTTAAGTCTGTACATGTTTGATTACGCTAGCATTGCGTATAATTTGTTAAGCCCGCTAAATGTCAATGTCTGGGTTATGCTAATTTAATTTCGCATGAAATAATTATCGTGACATTTCCCTGGACTATTGTTCTTCTACGTGTCTGGACATGTTACGGCGTAGCTATAACGTCTGTAAATTTGTATGAATATCTATTTATCTTTCACTTTGCAATTGCTTGTTGCATTGAATCTCTTTCCAGCCCCGTAAAATGTTTGAAAAATTGTTGCATTTCTTCCGAAGTTGTTATATTTCTCGTTTTTTATACTCTAGCTTTTGAGATATTAATCGAGACCCTGATTAAGTTGCGTGTAACGAATTTCTTTGTCATTATTATATTTATTACTGAAATTGATTTTGTCATTGCCAATTAATTTTTTGTATCAATTTGTTAAATAATTTTTTATTGTAATTGAATAAACTAATGAGAAAAATTTATTACCAATATCAGTGTTCTATTTGTATGTCTCACGTTTAGAACACACAGTATCTGGCTGCCTAATATAGCTTAGGTATAGTGTCATTGTTGTCGCCGTGCACAGAATTGTAGTCTGCTGGGACTTAGGCTCCTAGGAGGCTGCAAACACAAGTCCAGAAAAGCTTCCGCTTGTCGCTAGACCCTTCACCGTGTTCATTGAGGTGCACTGGATCCCTCTTACGTGGAATGTCACATCTGCGATCGTTTTCACTATCACACAGCACACCATACACCCGGTTAGATGTGCATCCTGCCGATACGGCATTCCACGTGACAGGAATCCTACGTATCTCATCGTATGCGGTAACGACTCAAACGAAAAGAAAAGAAAAAAAAGTACGCGATATTTGTGTCTCCTTTAAGCGCCCTGCAAAATGTACCAACAGTTTCGGCACGTGTTTTAGATACGTCCTGTATCAAAGTATTTTCGTATACACTCGAATGAGTTAACCCAAGACAAATTATAGCCAAGGGGAAGTGGTGGTGGATCAGTTTAAGTTATTCATGAAAGCTAGTGCGCGGATGTATTTATCCATGAGAAGCTCTTCCCAGGCTACACAGTGGCGCTAGGACTGCTAATTAATTTTTCAAGATACAGCTGGGTTCTGAACTTCAACTCTGCGCTGTAACGGTTCTCGCCAGTGAGTTGGGCAATGGCGAACGTCGAATGAAACGATTTACTTCCTGCAAAAAGTTTTGTTCGTGGGCCGTTTTCAAGCAACACGTAAAGCCTAAATTGTATTATTAATCACGTATAGGGGGAAGTTTTCTCTAAAGATTTGCATATGTTTTACTTGGACCTCAAGTGGCCTTGCACATAACTTCCAACGATATTTCACATTGTGAATATAAAACACTAGTTATGGCGTCTGTGAAATGAGACCACATAAATTTTACATCACAATATATTTCAATCCTTATACATTTTTATTTAAGAACAATAAATTAAAAAATAACACACGCCTTAAAATTGTTTTCGTTCAAGGCCAAAATGAATAACAAAAAAACAAATGAAAGATTAAACTAAAATATTCTAAGGTTTGTTATTTGTGTAATGGTCTACTATGAATGTATTTGTATATTACTATATATACATATATAAACACATACACATATATAGGCTATGCACACACACACTTACTACATTTAGCTTTTTTCAAGAAAATTATTTAGAATACGTTTCGCATAATAGTTATTTTCTGGATCACAAGAATATACTAGCAAGGTATAAGAGTGGAGAAAATTTGTTTGTATGATTTGCCACTATATTAACATCATAATTTGATTTTCATTTGTAAGTCGATATTCTTATAATTACAATTTTTTATTAAATGTGTGCTATGATTGTTATATTTTTATTTTTAGAAACATTTCAATTGAAGAAGTTAATGTGTTTACAAAATTCTTATTCAAGCAATAATTTATTTCAAATATTTATTAAAATATTACGTGTTGTATGAAAACATTGCTTTGTGAACTTTCATATTTTTAAAATTTAAAGGTCAAATAAATACCAAGATCTCGTAAAACAAGTTTGTACATTTCCCCCCCCCCCCCCAATTATGACCCTCACATGGAAACGAATGTTCAATTAGCAAAATAAAAGAAACACTCAAACCCCGCTAAAATTGAAATGTCATCGCTATATTGGTTTCATGATATTTCACGCCATTTTTATTTAAAGGAAATTAATGTAGGCTATTAACCATACAAGCATTGCTTATTGTTTCCTTTTTTCACCAGGTAAGTGTTTATAGGTGTAGAAAAAATTCAGTAATGTATTATTTAAAAAAATCCTGATTGATTGTGTCATGGTTTCTAATTATAATTAAATTTGTTGTTTTCACAGCTAAAAAATAAACGAAATAATTCTTATAGGCCTATTTAAAAACATGAAAATCGTAGGAGGCTGCTCTTTAAGGTGGTCACACCCCTCAATTTTTTTTATTTTGTAAATACCGGCGACAGATTGCAGCACAATGTACAAAATTTAAACTTTTATTGTAATTTTCGTCAGTCATTTGAACTAGCTTTGGGCACCTGTCAAGGTAAACATTCGTAGACTGGGGTGAAGATCTGATGAAAACTGTAGTCGTTCGGGAGAAGAAATAAGTTTTATTTCCTCCCGGTGTTTAAATACTAGAAAAACCACTTTATAAACACGTAAATATTATACATACAAATTTATAAACAAGAGTTCACGTTTTATTAGGGTTTTTTAAAATACAGTTTTATTTTGAGAGCTTGATGAAATTCTGCACACTTGACCTTCAAAACAAGATGGTATTTCGAAAATCCACCCCTGTCCCTCTTTTCCATACACCCTCCCGTTAAATCATAATTTGGTACTACTTCATGAAATTTTGCACACTTGTCGTTTAACATGAGAGGAAAATTACTGTCTCAGCCAGTAAGCTATATTATTCATATATATTTATTGCACCATTAATATGGACGAATAATTATAATAAATATGGGAATGAGAGCACGAAAATAAATCACAGTTGGTCGTGGTACGATCCTCCCTTGAGAACAGTTTTTGACGGTGAACGATCAAAACTTTCCGACTCGTAACCTGTGGAATAAAAGATGGGCTCTCTCCTGCTCTGCCACAAGGGGTTCCGCTAGCATGAGCTCCTAGAGGGGGGGGGGGAGGGTGGTAAGAAGGAAGGGAGGGGTGAACGATATCTGGGTCGAAGAAAAAAAGAGGAGAGGAAGAAGGACGGTTAGGGTGGATGAGGGAGGGGGAGGGGGTCTCCATTGTTGAGATCGCTTTTCCTCCCTTTTCAGCAGAAAAAAAAAGGCAACCCGAAAAAAGTGCCCCGGGGAGTATAGGGAAGTCTTGAAAGGGTCGGATCCCTGGATAGCAGCGGGATGCTGTGTGTAGTCCTGGGGTCCACGGAAGGCGAAAGGGGGTTGAAAATCAATACCCCACCTGAGTCTTGCACGTCTTTCTTACTCTTTATTCTCTTTTAATTTATCGGGCGAAGCTCGGCAGGGTTCTTAACATCGGCGCCTCCTTTGTGGAAGGGGAAACTTAGAAGAAAAAAAAAGCCTTGCTGATAAATTGAGCGGAAAAGCAGAGCAATTACACACGAATAATACCAAGACGTATACCTACCTAATGGCCCCGCCTACCTGGGCCACATATACGGTGTGCAGATCTTCGGAAGGTACCAAGTGATTTGAAAACAACCCTAGATATACCTACGAGTGGCGTCCGTTTAACGAAAAGCGTTTAAGAATACGTTGAGGACAGATGGGTAGTCCTGTTTCCGTAATTAGTTTTTAAACTGTATTTTTAGGAGAGTGAAAAGAAGGGCTAAAACGCGTTATTTTTGAAAAGTTAATTTCAGACATGGAACTCCCGGTTCAGAGTCTTGGAAATACCCAAGAGCCATGCATTGCACCTTTATCTTCATCTCTCCGGCATGTAATCTCATAGTGTCCGCTCAAACTTCCACTAGTTGTCCTAAACACGACGAGAAGACCGCGCGCCAGTCCAGAGCCTACACCGCGCTAGAAGCACCAGTGAGCGTCGCACTTATCATCCCGCCTCACTATCACAGATACACAGAGGCGGGCCCTTTTTTTTGTCTTATAAACACCATACTGATTTTATTTTTAATTTTATCACCATTTCTATTAATTGAGGACAATTTCTGTCAATTTGACACTATAACTCTCTTGGATTTTACTTAGTTTCACAAACATTTTCAACGGATGTTTTCTAAGTGTTATGTAGTGTGGGTAAAACGTCGCGAGTAGTAATTATGATCCCTTACACATAATTTTACACAAGTTGTACTACAATTAGTTTATATAACTTACTATTGAAAACATTTTGTGACAAAACAACAAATGCAAGAACAGTATCGAGTTGAAATTTACAGAACTAGCTCTTAGAGCAAAGTAATGCACACAAATGAGAATGAAATAAGAGCACTCGATCGTATATGCGCAGCCAACGACCGAGAATGATTTTAAAGTTAAGAAAGGAATAAAAGTCCTTTGAGAATGGACATGGTATTTTTTAGTGGGTAAAATAATTACGTGTGTGTGTGTGTCTATATATATATATATATATATATATATATATATATATATATATATTTACTCGTATATTCATACGTATGCTAGTGTAGACATAAACAAAAATAATAGCTCAAACGATATATTTCTCTGCCTCACTTCAAAAGTTACAGGATGTATCCAAAAGAAAATAAATTTTCTAAGGGTTTCGTAATCGTCACATGTTAATGTATAACTGCGATAAACTGGTGTAGAATTTCTACATAAAATTTCAAATTTAATATTTATGACCTTCCATACATTTTTTTGGAGTGTGTCTGTGTGGCTAACATTTCACTTGAATGTATGAACGGGTTAAACTTACATTGACGTAGTCAATTTGTAAAAATAATGACTTAGAGAAAACAGAAAAAAATGTTTTTGTTAGATGAAGCTCTGACTTATTTCACGTAATATTTTCACAGGTTGACTATTTTTAACTGGTCCTTACATCTCGAAAACGCATGCCTATGCGCCATGTATAGCCGACATTTAAAATAAGTTTTGAAAGTATTTTAGTAGTAGTTTCATTAAGATACTTGGGGAAATGCGTAAAATCACTATTCGTGTTAATAATGCAAATGCATGTCTGTTTGAACTAACCAAATAATAATAAAAAAACGCACGCACCTTAAATTTAATTAAGCTGTTTTTGACAATTGACTCGGAAAATTGTTAGTAAATGGGGAAGCCTTCTTTTCTCAGACGAGAGAGCCAAACGCCCGAACGTGCATCTTCGGTTTTTTTATTCATTTGAAAAGGTTAGGTTAGCTACATTATAAATACTTTAAAACATTGTGGACGGTTGATTTGGTTAGGATAGCTACATTAAAGATAATGTGAAATCATGTAAACGGTTTCATAGCGCTGGATAGCTACACATTAAAAAGTTATTTGCTAAGCAACCATAAAATGATTTTACAGTATTTTTAATGTAGCTATACTTACCTAATATAACCAACCATACACAATGTTTTAAAGTATTTATAATGTAGCTAACCTATCCTAATCGACCGCAAAATGTTAATGCCACACCGGTTTATACAATGAGATAGAACGAAAAAAAAAGCGAGCATGAACTTCGGGGAACTTCGGGCGTGGCTATCTCGTCTGTGAAATGAAGGCTTCCCTTAGTAAATGACGGAGCCGTGCGCAGAAGGAGAAAAGCCAGTCTACGTGATCGTTAGCGAATGATCACGACCACCTGCCTGTGTAAGTTGAAACTGTGACTAGACCTATCCCCGCTTCCGGGCGGCTTGATATCTATGGACGCCTATTAACCTTCGCGACCGTGTCTCTTAAGCTGGACTCACAGTGTTCCGTCGCAACCGTCCGTTACCCATCCGTCCGTCCAGAAGCCGAGTGATTCACAATTATGCCAACTTCCTTCATAATTTTTTTTTTATTTGGTTGCTGCCAACTAACCACTAAGGCTTGAATTTTTGAGAAAATTCCTCTAGTTAGAACTTAAAAATGATTGAGGAAACTCTAAAAATCTTTATTTAAATATATTTTCGAGTTTACGTACATTATTAATTAACTTTTGCGTCTCAGAAAAATTTCGTTTCAAATATCAAACTTCAAATGTGTTCACTGGTATGTTGAAAACACAATCAAAAAACATTTAAAGAAAAAAAAACCACTAAACCTTTTGAAATAAAGGCAATGAATGTCTTTAAGACTTTTCTGAGGTTATGCTCTCATCCGTCCGTCCGTCGAAAGTTGAAGCTCGTCAAGGTACTGGCGGACGGACAGATGGAACTTTTCGGGCTATCTGATTGGCTGCATGTCACGTGTTCGACGGACGGACGGATGCGACGGGTTATTGAGATTACAGCTTTACTCAGCTGTACAAGAATACACGCGATTGAAAAAACTGCTTAAGATATCCTAGCTGCGTCTGTCTGCGAAAAACATATCAAGAATATGTTTAGATCGTGGTGGTAGCTCCGTGTCCAGATTCGAACTGTAATTTTTGACCAGTGAATATGCTTGAAAACGTTTATTTTTTAAATATTTTATTGGAATGAAACTCTTGGTACAGATTCTTGAAAGCACCATTTACCTTAGCTTAATTTACTTGCTATAAAATGTTAATGTCACTACTGTCTTATAATTAGAGACCGGAAAAATTCGCGTATTCATTTCGCGATATGCTAGAATCCCAACACATGTGCCTTCACAATTCTTCAGTAATTGGCTCAAAATTTTATATGAACGGCTCTGAGCCAGTGAGAAACCTTCAACCAAAAACGTATCGCATGGCAAGCATCCCAGTTGACAGGTCTCACAAGTCAGTAGCCAATGAACATTTTCCCGAGTATGTAGCGGATTGTGGAGTCCATCCTGGGGGTCATTGAAACCGCGAATTTTTCCAGTCCCTACTTATAATTGACTGCATGCCACTACACGCCTAGAAAAGAGGTCTGAGACAAACAAATACATATTTGTTTATGTATGGTGAAATAAATATTTACTTGATGTAAAAGGAAAGATTTTGCTTGCAATACCAAATTTTATGTGTAACGAAATTGATTTTGTATCCATAACAAAGTATATATTTGAGTCGACAAAACCATTTAGTCGGGACAACTGAATTTTTCCTAGAATTTTTTTAGATCAACAGTAGATATACATTTATTCGACTATATACGAGCAACTATATTGTTGATGCAAACAAACCTTTCTTTCAGTTCACAGCCTTGCGCTTACGGGCGATAATGCGCCAGAAGCACCAGTGCGTGTCGCACTTATTCCGCTTCGTTGACAATACACCCTTAAGGCTCATCTCCACAGACCATGTTCGCATGCCTTCTTTTTATCTACGCATTTCTCACTATAGAGTCAATTATTTTTCGCACAAAGGCAAAAAAAAAAAAAAAGGAAAAAACCCAAAATTGCGCGTGATTTTCAGTTAACTGGAAAATTACTACTTGAAAATAAAAACCCTGGCAGATAAGGTTTACAGTAGAATCCTAAGAAAAAACCACGTCGAAGACGAGTTTGGTTACAACATTTAGATTTGTTCAGGTTACAGAAAACAATTGGTAAGTTGTCTAGGCGTTTCGGAAAATGTGTGGAATCGCGGCTTCTGGTAGATGTGGTGAATATAAATTTCAAGTTAAAAATTTACATTGGAAATTTAAAAAAAAAAGAAGCAGGTGTCGATGAAGAATTTCACGTGTTAAGAATGTAGCTGAGCTATCCAAAAATAAGAGACCTTTCACCTAAGTTATTATTTACTTATTTCCTGGAAACCGCGAGTGTACACATTTACGTATATGTACGTCTCGCGTTCGAACCACCTTGACGTTGGATTCGAACGCCCGGCAACTTGGAAGTGGAGTTCACCGTCAGCGCTGCGCGGAGACGGACAACGAGCGTACCTCGGCGCGGGCTCTCGATACGCCCGTGTTGACCACGGCCTCTTTGACGGCGGCGTCGCTAAACGCTGCTGGGATGTGAGATGCGCTCCCAGCTCGGAGGGGCAGTAGCGCGCACGGGGGAGAAACTCCAATTACCGAGACTGAGACCTAGTTTTTTGAAGTAGTTATGGGCCCGTCCGCTAGATAGTAGTTTTCACAACATATTTCTGACATGACTGCATTAATTTATTAGGAGAAGTAATGTTCCTATAAGCTATTGTCAGGCAAACAAACCAGTGAAAATTCACTCTATTTAGGTAGCCACTAATTTTTTTGGTGTGTAATACAATGAGTTTTTGCACCTCCTACTCCTTTATTTATTACATGACGGTTTATTACAAAACAGCATTAAGTATTTTCACATCGAATAATTAGTTTTGCGCCGTCAAGGAGATAACTTAATGTAACCAAAAAAATGTATTAACTAAAAAAAACCTTGTATGAGAACCTCTATTCCGATTTGTTATTTGCTGGTAGTTATGGGCCCGCCCAACAGATAGCGACACATGTCGCGTGAAACATGGTTTCAGTTTTCACTGCAAGAGTCGCACTTCTTTATTTCCCTCCTTGTTCTGTGGTAGCGCGCTCGGACGCACCGCCGCGGCGACCACGTGACACGCCTTTTCCGGGTTCAGTTGAAGGGGGGGGGGAAGGGGAAGGCGGGGTTGTGCGTGGAGGGGGAAATAATGGGGGAAGGAGGGGGAGCGAGTCGGCGGAGGGAATAAACTTCCCAGAGTACAGACGAGTATCCTCATCCCCCCCCCCCCAAATCCCTTTTACTCAGCAGTCAAATGGGGCGAGACGAACAGGAGGCAAAGGCTTTTAATCCCCCATCCCCCCCCTTCCCACGCACAATTCCCTTCTCAGAGAGATCAGACGACTTAGCTCGCAGCCGCTTGCCGTCATGTGGCGAACTGAGCCCGGCTGCGGCTATAACCACAGAAAACCCACCCGTTTGCCTCCTTCGCTTCCAATTAAAATCCCTCCCTCCCCTACCCCTTTCCACTACTTAACCACTCTACAAGGTGGTCTTACGGGAACCGAACTTTATTGAAGTAGGGCAATACTCGCGGTACGTTACCGGCAGATGGAAACGAATAAAAAAAAAGAAAGTAAAAAAATATTAGAGAAAATAATGGCGGAAAAAAAGGATGAAAGAAAAACGAGGAGGATAATTGGACTTAGCTGAAGCGAGTTGGATTACTGCGGGGCTGTTTCTGCGGTGAAGAGAAAGAAGAATGAATCTGCAGTGCGTATAGCTCCTGGGACGGTTAGATCACAGGCTGCTATCCGGTTCTTAATGGAAGGTACTAATTATACCTAGAAAAACAAAACTGCTGAAAAAGCATCTTAAAATTTAAATGGATATTGATGTACAGAAACGCTTGTAATATTTGAATTGTTCATTCTATCTACACTAATTATAAAAAGTTTGGAGTAAAAGTCAGTAAACTGAAGGAAATTACGAGTAAAAATGTATAGGAAACGGATATTTACATTATTTAGAACTCATAAATATAGTTTTTAGAATAGTTTTCAGTTTGCATGTTTGTTTGTTTTGGTCTTTTTTGTTGGTAAGATATTTGGCTAACTCACTCAAAATTACGTGAAAATTCATTACCTAGCTATTGCTTACCAGTGATGTCAGACCTAGGTCATGTGTTCTCTAGGCAATGCACAGTATACACAAATTAAACTTTACACGTGGTCAATTTAACTTCACTTACAGCTACTACAGCATGTCGGTGATGCGAACTCACAAGATTTTACCCATCCAAAAAAAGAGTCCGAACACGCACATGATACAGTTGAGTATATACAATGTATTAGAGTATATATGCGTACACATGTACACAGGCCGCTGCGCGTCGCCAGTCTGGCGCAACACGTCACTAGCATGTCGGTGACACGAACCTATAAGTTTTGCCCCTACCAAAAATCGCTCAACACGGGTTAAGGAAGTTTGCACTTCAAAAAATAACTCATTCAAACAAAACTTTAAGCCAACTTGGAACTTAGGTTTCGACGATGGTTTTACTAGTTTACCTTAAGAAATTTTAATATTCTTTCTGATAAATTACCTTCGGGTCGGTTTTATAAATGTTTACGATACAATTCCTGTGCAATCGATTAATTACACGTGGAAAGGAAATACTTGTAAGTTTTTTTAATACAAAATCATGAATTGAAATTGGTAATAATTAGTACGTTGATTTACATGCTAAAAATAAAAAAAAATGTAATTTGCCTTTTTCCCCATTAAGGTCCGTATTTTAAAAGAACAATAGACAAAAGTAAAAAAAAAAAAAAAACACCGACGTGGGGTCCCGGGGGATTGCCCTGGGGCCGCATCTAGTCTACAAGGGCGCTTTCACAACAGAAATGTGCCGAAAACGAACACCAACATACGTACACGCTAACAGCCGACTACCTGAAACTGGAAGTTTCATGCAAACGAAGGCTGATGGGCAGCAAAACAGCTCACTGCTGGAGCTTGTGGCTGAATATTTTACCTTCGCGCTTTGTCGCCTGCTTCGCGCGGGGCATTTGAACGTCACAGCTTCTGCGAACGCGCTTCCTCTCAGCCAGTGGATGTGGCGCATAAAGCGCGGGAGATTAAAATTTTGCGCGCTACCGGACATGTGTTCTTAAACTAAAATTGCTTGTTTTGTCACACCCTAACACCTATTAAATTTATGCCCCGTTGTTCGCGAACAGTTATTATTACAAATCGTTGGAAAGAAAGACAAGTTAATTTCTTGAAACGACCCATGAACTAAAATATTTCAATTATCTGAATCACATAATTTTTACCTGTGATTTATACCAATCACTCAGTTTCTCAAAATTAACAAAGATGTAGGTGTAACATTATTGAAATAAGGCCCTCACTTATTGTCTTGCATTGAAAGTTTGACGAAGTGTAGTATTTAATAAAAAAATCAGTTAGGGATGGACAAGAAACACAGCCGGTTGCAAGACAATAAAAACTTCTTTATGAAATACTTTATTAAGGCGAAGGGAAAATATGAAAAAATTTGTGCCGAAGCAAAAGAATAAAGATATATGGTACTTGCAACACGCATAAAAATTCGTTTAACTTCGTATATGAAATCATACGCGTTTAAAATTTCGCGGGCACTCGGTTGTAAGATTGCTCCAAGGCTGAGAGTAAATTGCATCCAATCAGACCAAGAGGGGAGGAGTTAACATACTCGTTACGTGAATGAGAGACTTTTTTCTTATGAATTTCAAATGCAAATACGTGACGCCTAACTCCAAACTCAGCCAAGTATAGGATCTTCTCGAATTGTGGGAAAGAGGAGAAAGAGAATAATATAATGCAGATTTTCATGAAACTTTTGATATCAAAATAGACCGCGTACGTATAATCGAACCAAAAAATATTTGAATGGTGAAGGGGGAGGAGGGATTTTCTAGATTTATCCGAGTGTTCACTATCGCAAGGGATTTATTCGCAAGGTGTCAGATGTTTTTCAGACAAGAATAATAAATTATTGCAGGCTAATATTAAAAAAAACCCTAAGGATCTAATCCATCTCAAAAGAGTTAAAATAGAAACATAATGATTCCGTCCTGGAATAAAATTTTATTTAGGTCACGATTTATGATTTAATAATTAATTTTTGTTAATACGAATTATTCAATATGATATATATATTTAATTTCACGTTTTAAATTTATGGTGAATGGATACACCAAATATGTTTTTGTGATAATATTGGGATTCAGTACTTTTGTTTTTTTAAATAATGATAACAAGTGGGTTCAATGATATAATAATTTAACCCTCTTTTAAAGTCAAAATATTTATGTTATTTTTGCTTTCTGCCTTATTAAAGGAAAAGTTTAGTTAGTGAACGATTAAAATAACCTTAACGCTTAACTATTGAACCCAGGTGGCGTATTTAAATTCGCTTTTCTCTCCCAGGGCGGTGCAGGGTCAGGTAACTCGCCTCCTGACCAATCAGTCCGGGTTCGATATCCGGTGACTCCAACTCTGAAACGTGACGGACGTTGCGGTGAGACGGCCAGGTTCTCCCCGGGGTGCTTCCATTTACAACCACCCATTAATTCTGCCAGTGTTCCATTATCATCATTCCTCATAATCTGCAATGACCACCGACGTTCGCCGAAACTTAAAGGCTCGATTTCACACGCCATGATGATTTCATTCATTTTTAACTTTACGTAAATACTGTTTTAAAGGGCTGTTTCAAAATTTTAATTCGATATCAACCTCTCGGTTGTTGTTATTTAACAAATATTTTAAATGTATATTCATTTAGTGAAATATAATGGGTGTAAAAAGACGCGCGTGTGATGATAATTACGATAAATTGTACCCCTCTTTACTATACAAAGAGACTCTGGAAGCTAGAGGATTCTGATTTTGAATGAACAAAGTAAACAAAGAGTTAGTTGTAGTTTACTGGGTCTACAAAGAGGAACGAGACATTGGAATCGATCAGACATCAGATCAACGAAGTGTTCATCGCTTCTAGCTACGTCTACAAAGAGGAACCAGAAGCCGGGATGAACATATCCCAAGACGAACGAATATTTAATCGCTGTTCACCTCGTCTATACAAAGAGGAACGAGACGCTGGGATAGAGCCAACCTCAGGTGAACGAAGGGTTCTTCACTGCTAGCCACGTCCACAATGAGGATCAGGGAGCTGGAGTAGATGATACCCGAGATGAACGAGTTCATTGCTGCTCGCCGCGCCTACAAAGGGGACTCGGAGGCCTCGCTCTTGTTCTTTTGTCGGAAGTTCACCCGCAGCGCTCTGTAGGCTGAAACAACATCGGTGAATGGATCCTCCTGCCTCTCGAGAAGCGTCGTGCCAGTCGTGCCAACTTCACACACAATAACCTAGTTCAAAAGTTCACCCCGCTCTTGGGAAACGCTACGACAAGCTGGGTAATTAATTTTCGTGGCCCAGGGGTGGGTAGGAAAATGAACGCTGCGATGATTAAAGGCACGAAAGGTAAAAAAAAAAATACACATATAATTCATCAGTTTTAGTAACTTAATTTAACTGAACGTGATATAGTAAGGAATTTGCATCTCATTCTGTAACACAACCGAATTGCCTTTGTAGTATTTTTTTTCCCCTTGAGGGAATTTATAAATATGGTAATTAAAAAAAATACATAAAGTGGAAAATAGCAGAGCACGAGATGTATTCTGATCCTTGCCATGCATTTTAATGAATCCACTATAAAAATTAATTTTAAAATTACAACCAAAAATGGAGGAAAGATCTAAGCCCGTTATTTAATCCTTTTCTTTACCTACTAATGTTATGTATGGGTTTAGTTAAAAATTATATACAACTAGTATTTTTCGCATTCTATGATGTGTAAAGATATTGGAAATTTAATTGCTAATTAATATGTATTCATGACATCTAACGAGCGTACCGGAATTTTATTCTGGAAAATGAGGGGTTAGGTGGGGGTGGGAGGTGGGGGGTGGGGTGAGTGGAGTAGAAACACTTTGCCTGCTGTTTTCTTTCAAATTATTTCCTTTTTTGTTGTTTGTAGATTTTTTTAGGTGATGTTTTCTGAGTTACAATTCCTGGCTGAATATTGCATGACACCTTGAATCGTCAGTCATACCAGTATTCTTGGCTTATGTACCAGTATTCTCGGTACATGTACCAGCCTTCTCGTCCTATGTATCAGTATTCTCGGCTCATGTACCAGTACATATTATAATATATTATACTGGTATTCACGTTTCATGTACCAGTCACAAACAGCTGAGCAGCGACGGAGGTGAGTGGTCGGCGCGCCGCCAAACACCGCAGTAGGAACAACACGGGAAACTGGCAAGAAATACGCGAGACAAGTGATTGCAGTGAACCTGGCGGCGTGGGGTGGTACCTACGTTTTCAAGTGCGTGAAACAAAGTTACAGCAGTGGCATCTAGCGGCGTGGCGTGGAGTGTGAAATAGCTAGAAAAAGTAATGCATTGCAGTAAAGTGTCTCGCGCTTCACCAAAGCTAACTGGCCAGACTTCCATATTGTCCTATTACAACATACAGTGTATCCATAAAGGAATGTCCCAGTTTCAATGATATATTATAACAATTTAATTAAGACTATTTACAACAAGCCGTGCGTGAAACAAAGTTACAGCAGTGGCATCTAGCGGCGTGGCGTGGAGTGTGAAATAGCTAGAAAAAGTAATGCATTGCAGTAAAGTGTCTCGCGCTTCACCAAAGCTAACTGGCCAGACTTCCATATTGTCCTATTACAACATACAGTGTATCCATAAGGGAATGTCCCAGTTTCAATGGTATATTATAACAATTTAATTAAGACTATTTACAACAAGCCGTACATCAAATTAAAAATAACCTAGTTTTTCTTACAAATGTTAAATATGTGCATTTTTAGTTATAAGGCACATATACAACCTAAAGTCAAATTCTTCCCACACTTTGGTTGACGCGTCCAGTGTAATGGAAGCACTAGCCTCTTCAATTCTGGTTTTCAACTCTGATGGCAAATCATTAATTAGGTAGTGGCGGAACGTAGACACGATCTTTTATAAAACCCCAAAGGAAAAAAAAATCTCATGGCTTTATGTCAAGTGAATGTGGAGGCCAACGCATAAAGAGCTCTGCCATCTCGACCATTATGACCAATTCAACGGTTAGGGAATTGGACGTAACATTACTCTCGTAAAAAGAAATTGCAATGGGGAGGGGCTCCATCCTGTTTCCAAATAAAGTTTGCAGGTTGACCCTCCACTGATTGAGGAAAGAGCCATTAGGAATATTCATGCATGCGCTTATCTAAAAGTGATTTAGTTACTCTTTAAAAGTGAACTTAAACCAACACTCTACAATGCTTACAGTATACACTACTAAAATTTGCAACGGGAAAATCGTCTTATGGCCAAACTGTATTTGGCGCTGGGAAGCCCGACGAGTTGTGTGCCTCACCTGGGAATCGAACGTGCGTGGTTGAGTTCCGTTGCGGCCCCCAGACCACCTTGCTGTTTTGCCTTAAGGGCTAGGCACGAACTATGAGAACTAAAGCTAATAAATACGAAGTAAGGTCTCCAATTTGATACTTATTTTATAGGCCTCCCCGAGGCGAAGAACAAATTGTTGACTTAATGTAAGCTTTTGGACATACGCAATTCCTGAGCATATGTATGTCTGTCGAAGAAAACTTCAAAAAAACCAAAAGACAAAAACACAAATTAAGCAAAAAATTGCTGTTGTCAACAGGATATAAACACAACAGAATATTCCATAACAGTAATATGGTCAACAAACAAAGAAAAACAAAGAATAATGGACTAACAGAACGACAAAAACCCCCAAAAATGATGACAGCACAAAAAATTGAACCCAAAAAAAATCAGCACAACAGTTGAAACGAGACAAAAACACGACAAAACGAAAAGACGAAACATACACAATAGTTTTTAAAAACAGAAGAGAACAAAAAAACCCACAAATGATGACAGCACAAAAATATTGAACCCAAAAAATATTCAGCATAACAGTTGAAACGAGACAAAAACACGACAAAACGAAAAGACGAAACAAACACAATAGTTTTCCAAAACAGAAACTAGCGACGTTTCGGGAACTGCTATCTGCTCCCGTCCTCAGGCAGAGACGCACATGGTACGAAAACACAGTTACGATCGAACCTTTATGTAGAATGTTTGACACTAAATTGTAAGGCTTTTCTGGAAATCACATTTTATTTAGACTCAATCCACATGCCGACAATATTGCAAGCATTATTGGATCCGAAGAAGATATCAAAAAAGTTGCAAATTGTTTGGAACTTTGCCGCCGTGTATCAAACTTGAGTGTAAATGCTACAAAAACGGCGGTATTGCAACTGGATGGCACAGAAGAAATTCTGGAAGAATCTAGATCCATGGATAAGATGAAAATAAAAGGTGTTCATTTTCAGGCAGATATAGCTCGAACTGTGCAACATAACTGGGACGCAGTCTCAAATAAATTGCTGCAAAGATGTGTTATATGTCACATGTGTTTCCTCTACCGAGAGAATATAATGCTCGTGTTCCATCGTACGCCGGTCATCTTCTGTGGAAATCGTATACATTCAAGTTAGCTAAGCCACAACTCTACGTACCTACGAACCGAGAGCGGCTGGAACTTGTTGATCATGGCGCAAAATGCGAAGCAATATATCACGCAGCAGCTATCGCCACTGTCTTACGACAGACGGACGTGTACGCGTATCTCCGAAAAAAAAAAAAAAAAAAAAAAACAGTCTGGGTGGGAGCAGGGTAACTGCCGCTCATGTATCGAACAGCCCCAGAAGCGCTCGCTACTGTCGTATAAGCCATGTCTCAGTCAAAAATCTGCATCACATAACCGTAAAATACCAAGATACAGCGCCGGTCATAGTAATTCGCACACCAAGAATCCACTGGATGCGGGCTGTTAGAATTATTGCGGTCATAAATATTTCCTCAGTTTTACGATCGGTAGCGTGCAGTTTCCATAATAATAATCTCACAGCCACTGCAATGTGAAAATACAGGATACATCTAACGGACGACGCTACATGCGCGCTATGCGGTAGTGTTGATACAGACTTGCACAGAATAATTGACTGCACGTATGCGGTGCCGATATGGCACTGGTGTCGCACTCTTGTGTGCGTGCGTGTGTGAAATAATTTTTTTTTATACGATCAAACATTACTGCAAGGGATGCAATGAATGGAAAAATTCATAACTCGCTTAGTAGCACACTATCAAATGTTTGTAAACCTTATATGTAGAGACCTGCAAAATTCGCGGATTCATTTCGTGATATGCTACAATTCAAATAATTATACCTTAGCGCTGCTTCTGCCATTGGTTCACTGTTAATCTGGATTAATGAGGGCCAGTTAGAGACCCTCGCTCAAAGAAGTGTCGAATCACAGACACTCGGTCGAGACGACTCACAAGTCAGCAGCCAACGAACAGGTGGCAATTGCCCGAGTGTGTAGAGTGTAGTAGAGTCTATCCTGGAGGTCATTGAACCCGCGAATTTTGCAGGTCTCTACTTATATGTAATTGTTTTTTCAACATTTTTTGTGTGAAACAATTTTTGTTAATACAAACCATAACTGTAAGCGTTTGAAAAATCCAGCGTTTAAATAAGAGAATAACTAAAACCCGAGTACGTATATATACCCTACAATACCTTCCCCTTCCCTCCTATTGGCCCTCAAATCCCCCGGGAAATCAGAATGTCTGAGAAGCAACTGAAGCCTTCTTGAACATTCTTCACTTGTCTGCATTATACTCGACACAATCGATATCAAGGCGAGGTTTCTGCTAATTCTTCTTCCTTCTAAGCTCTTGGCATGTCCGGTTGGTACCCCTGAGTCTTTTTCATGTTGGAAACAAAAAGGTTTACTCAACCCATCTACCCATTCTATGATTGCTCTGAACGTTTACCTTGTTTGCAGCACACATCAGTACCCTATCTATGACTTGTTTAAATATTTATGACGATTCACGCTTTCGTTCTCCCACAATAATAATAATTATTCATCATATATATAAAAATGTTATTATTTATCATGTCCTCAGCGGAAATTTTAGTGCAAGAAACATAAAAACAAAATATTTCAAGTGTCTCGTCCTTACACACAGACGCAAGGAGTATAAAGGTTAATATCCTTGAAGTTTGTTTAATATCTTCGTTGGAACTCGCTAGAATGAATCGTCAAAATTCTATCATGAAGTAAATAGGCATAGTGTTAAACAAGCACGATAAGAACATATCTGCAAGGTAATAGCGTTAAAATTAATAATAACACATTATTTTTTTTTCTATCCAGGGCGGGAAGTCGTTCTGATTTTGACTTAAAGTATCATCGTGGCAAAGATTGCACTAACTCCGTTACTTCTTATGTCTATGTTTACGATGGGAGTATTAAAACGTTAACACCACATCAGCAAGGAAAAAAAAAACGTTTTGCCATTCAGGTGATGAAAGTGGGTGAGGGGTAGTTCTCAATTTGACATCAACGTAGCAAAGATTGCATCCACTCCTTAACTTCTTACTACCGTGATTATGGCCTGGCTTGAAACAGTTTCCCCTCTGCAGCATCTCTCTCCTTCTCCGCAGGTGATCTCGCTAACGCTGCCCCGGGAGGGGATGTAATTCACTCCCTAACTTCCGCGCTAGAGACTCTGCCGTAGAGACACCATCGTAAAGCCTCAATTACATCGAGCGTGTTAACTTGCTAGTCACCCGCGGAGTTCTCTCGTCGTGTGCAAACTTGATCAATGTAACTGCCTCATAAGGAGACTGTATCCTGAATCATAGCGTGTTTTTTGCACGTACATAATGTAGTACATAATTTAACCAAATTTAATTATATATAAAAAGATCTTTTCCACCAAACGATTCCTTATTTAATGGTTTCCTAGTATGTACTGAAAGCATGAAATCTGAAATCTGTTCAGTTTTGTATTCAACCATTCGTGTGTAGCTTTATTCTCAAATCTCTTTATTTTAAGTATATGATTCATTAACCAATAAAAATTACGGTTTTCCCAAAACCATATTAACTTTAGAATAGGAATCAAAGACACCATATTGGTTTGAAAAAAACATTTTATCCCATAACGTTACCTTTAATATTAAAAACTACAAAGAACATTTGGTAGTGTTTGTTGACACTATTATTTCACCTGTAGCCATTTCCAAAAATTATTAAATTTATACTTAACACCAATGACTTCTCAGAGAAAACATTTTTTAGCAGTCATTAATTTAACTTCAGGCATAGGCCCTACCATTAAGGAGGGTTCTCACATGCCATGCTAATTTTTTTTCTTCAATTTCTCACCATTACTTATTGTTAAGGGATGTTTATGTAAATGTAACACTATAACTCTCTCGCATTTATGGTTCTGTCGCCAAAATTTTCAACAAGTGTTATACCGTACGTCAAACAAAGAATGTCCCAGTTATAACATTTAACAGTATCAACTGTAAGCGATGTAGAGTGGTGGTTCAAGGTCTCGATTCCACGGTGAAGTTAAAAAAAAATTCGCCTTTCGAGTCTCGGTAGAGGAGGGGAAATCGAATAATCCGAACTTTCCCAAGCGACCGAAGCGTAACTATGAACAGAGCCGCAGAGAAACTAAGGCCTCCATTACCTAACGTACAACTTTCCAAACCCCACAATACATAAATATACGGATGAGTTTAAGGTTTCCGAAGAATTCCGTTAGCAATAGACTTGCAATTTTCGTCCTATCAGATTAAACCTACATATATGAAGGGCTTGTTCCAAGTTCGTCGTCACATCCACCGAGTCATCTGGCGGTCGAGTTGTATCGATGTGACGAATCGATTAAGTCGACGATGAACTCAAGAGTCGAAAGTCCCCGGCCAAGTTTGTGCCTCTCGGCCGCGGGAGTTCGGAGGGTTCGTTGCACGTCTTCCAGTTCCCCCTTCCCCTTGCCCATCCACCCCGCGGGGAGCGTTTATCCTCGTCCGGGACTAGCCGCACGTACCGCCTAAACGCCGAAAGGGGCCGTTCGCTCCCTCTACAGCCGACACAGCTCGCACGCAGCGCGCGCGCTTATCTCTCGCCGTGCGGTTAGGTTTTACACGGGAAGGGTGAGGAGGGATGAAAAATGTAAGTAGAGAGTACACTGTTAGAAATAACTGTAAACTTGCGGACTTCTCAACGAAGAATTCACCTCAAATAAACCAATAGTTCTTCGTAATTTCAGATAACTGGTTCTTACGAAGAAAAAAAAAAAAAAACAGTGTCTCGACTTTCAATTTTTTTTTTTAAATTCCGTGTTAACAGGGTAAGCACAGTCGTTTGAAGAAATAAGAGTATTTCTGCAGCAGTCTTAACCAGTTTTTGAACGTTTGCGGATTCACGATCAAAATAAATTAAACTGGTTCCAGTAAATTTACGAAGATAAACGATCAATTTACGCAGATCTCTGGATAATTTGTAACCAGCGTTCTTAGTAAATATAAGGATAATAAATTTATTAGCGTAGTTTCGGGCACGTTGAAGTTTTTAGTTTGCATTAAAGTTTTCCGCGCATTAACTTAAAAATAAAACATACAAAAAATCTTCAAAAAATGAATATATCTCCTTTGATCCTATGATAAAATTTATCTTTACTTTGATTTCAAGGAAAAAAGAAACTAAATTGTGGTTTGAGAAATTCTCAGTTATTTAGTGTACCCTACACACAAATCATTGACATAATTTTTCTAAATAATATATTTTTAAAAAATTTTATATCCACAGATTTTAACGACTAATGTGTAAAGAAATAATATTCCAATAACTTCAAATCCCGCGTTTACTTGAGCGTTTCGTACGCATTGCCTACATATGTGCAATTTAGCATGATAATTCCTAGTCACGTACATTAAAAATTAAGTTTAATTTTTGCTTTTCACTCTACACCTACTCTTGACGTTTTTTTTTCTCGGAGAAGCATTTTGCTTTTATTCTCGCCCGAGAAATTTCCCCTTACCGCGGCTTAGCAAGTCTGACTTCAGCAAGCTTTAGCGAAGCAGCTACGCAACCATCTCAATCGTAATTATGACAGGAATATCTCGTTACCATGATTTAAATATTGGATTTGCCAGTATATATACATATATATATATATATAGTTTTGTTTGTGCTCAATATTTCTTTGACAGGCGCCACTATACCAGGGATATTAGCGAAGGAACTGACTATTGCCGATAGTAAGGAACATTCCCAGAAATGGACCTGAATGATTTCGGCAAACCGCATGGGCTGTTAGAAATGACTGCAAATTTACGAACTTTTTTTACTAAGAATTTAATTAAACCAAACGAAGAATTCTTCATAATTTCAAATAACTAAATAAGTTATTCGTAGAACTTGCACCGTATTTTGACTTTCGAGTTGTATAATGCGTTCTAAACAAAGGTAGACAAAAGAAGAGTGTTCTTGTTGTAGACTTAACCAGTTTTTGAATGTTTTGTTAATATACCAAAAAATTTTTTTTTTTGTATTCAAACAAGTCAATTCAGTGTCTGTAATTGTACGAGGATAGCCGAAAATTTAAGAAGATCCCTGAATAATTTGTAACCAGCTCTCTTCGTAAATTCAAGATGAATATTTTTAACAGTGCGGAAATCCGAATTATTTATAAAGCTCGACAAGATTGATAAAGTGAAGCATCTGTTTTACAAGCATACGTGCTTGTTTACCGAGAAAAGCGACATGTTTACCCTGTTAACTGACAGCTTGTGTATTCCATTAAGTAAAATAAAAAATAAAAACTTAAATTAAGTTAATTTAAATAGAAGGATTTAAGTAAATGTTTACTTAACACTTTATTTTCTCCACAAGATGAAAGTACAACATTAAAAAAAATATGCTTTTTAAGGTAAAAAGTTGATTAATAATTTTATTTAATGATACAATTAAAACAAAACATTGTACAATGACTAATACAATACTGTGACATTCACATAATATATGCTGTGACTCCAATTTATTATAATTGGGAAACTACAATACTAGATTCTTCAGGTATAAAATTAGGTTTTTCATATTTAGTTTTTCTTAAGAATGTATTTCACAATTTACGGTGTTATACTTGCATATTTCCAAGAAAAAGAATAAATAATTTTGAAAGAGAATAATTTTTTGTAAAATTACAATAGTATTTTACGGTGAGAAACAGGGTATGGAATCACGACAGAAGAGGCAGACGTGATGAATTGTAGGGTGGTGGTGGTGGTGGTGGTGGGGGTAAATAATACAACGGCGAAAACACTATAAAAAAGAATAGACCCGAAGAGACGTGTGCACACATTGTTCGCGAAAGGCACTCGATAACAAAGAAGACCGCTTGGAAATTCTGTTAGCGGAGGACCCAGGCATTCCTCAGTCAACACGAAAGTATATCTCTACAGCTGTTTCGCGCTAAAATGTTCCTTTTCAGGAGCCATGCTTAACATTAAATATTGGGGTTGCTTGCCATACAAGCTTAAATAGCATTGTAATGAGCTTACTGACCCGTAAACTGTTAGAGGAAAAAAAAACAACTAGTTTTACGTACTTTTCACTGAATAATGAATAATTGAATAATCTTCATAGTTCTATATAGCTGCATCTTCGTGAAAACTACATCAGCCAAAATTAAATAAACTTATCCGTTAAAAATATGTTTGCTTGCCGAGATCATGAAAAGTATTCCGGAACTAATGCCGTGGTAAAATAAAACTAATAAGTAAAAAGTAAGTCAAGGAATGATAAAATAACATTTCATTGACTTAAGTTTAGTGCTCTAGGTACGAATTTTTTCAATTGTTGAAAATTTTTTTTTAAAAATTAAACTTTTGTGTTTCATTTTACAGAAGGTTAACCCATCAAGATTGAGTAAATTCAGGTACATACTTGACAATAGAACTGATTTAATCAGTCTGTCTGTGCCTGACGATAGGTGAAGACGTCAGTTCCTGAAACGTCGCATCTGTTTCGTCTTCGAGAACCTGCTGTCATCGTGGAGTCGTTGCAAGATTATCTTTAGGGTCATTCTGTGCATCGATGCGTTGTCCAGGCTTGTTTCGACATGAACATGTCTATTCGCTGATTACAGTGATAGTCGGTCGAACATCTCTTGTGTGACAAAATAATACCGTCAAATTCGATTATCTCGTAACTATGAGGCTGATAATGCGTCAACAGTGGTTGACCCCACAACGGATAGATCACGTCTGTACGTGTTTGTCGCGCAGCATTTGTTTTGTCTGTGTAGTCATCGCGCTCGTCATCCTGTTGATCTTGTGCAGAGCGAGGTGCTATGCTTCAGCTACCACAGGCCCTTGCTACATGCGTTCACTTTGAGTTTGATATATTCTGTAACCATTATAATATTCCGTGGAATCATTATGTGAAATAATTAAATTGCACATTAATTCGAAACACTTGTTATGATTTATCCCTGACGTTTTCACACAAACTCTACGGACCTGAACTGCGATTTATCTGTTTTTTTTTTCCCCTTCGACGTGTACTGTTCTTGTTGCATCTTTCTTGGCATTTGTCAGCTCACTGTGTTCTTCTGTGCTGTAATGTTTTCTGACTAATTTATGACTATATATGTTGTCTTAAGCACGTAACACTTGACATCAGCTGCTACTGGCTTGTTTTTTTTGTGTTTATATATTCATCTGTACTGAACATCCTTGAGAGGTTTTTTGACGTGACAACGTCTAATAAATCGATGAACGCCGGCTGCACGCACGAAAAAGTGTCCCGTTACGCTCATTATCCCGTTACGCTGTGTCCCGTTACGCTCATTGTACGCTTGCGCCGCATCTATCTCTCTTCCACTCGATTGGAACAACCATCGATTTGACTTTTTCGAGGCACATTAAACTTTAAACACTCCCATTCGTTTCCTACTTTTCCTATCATCGTCCTATTCTTAACAGAATAACACAGATTGGAAGAAGTTTATTAGCAAACATGTATAAAAGTTATATTGAAAATAATCTCTTCGTTAAAGTAATAAACATATTTGAATTGATGAGTGCAAGTAAAAGTAAATTTATCAATTAAATTGTAGATTTCATTTCACTCCTTCTTTGTATCCATACAAAATAGTGATAATTCAATACAAATTATTCAATTTTATTCATAAATTTATGCAATCATTTCATAAATGTTTTGTTATGACGTTGTCACGTTAAACTATCGTCCGTAAACCGACTTTACAGACAACCAATTTTTTTTTACATCGGAACTATTGTAAACTAGCAGTGGCGATTGTCCACGAAGTTATTATAACGCAATATTCCTCATTGAAAGAATCGTTCAAAGAACGAAACTGGCTTAATCCTCACCATTTGGATTTTATTTTTTAGTATAATAAGCCGAAACTGACAGCACAACTCCATTATTACACATTTTTGTTCGACAGGGCTTTATGATATATAGCTTTGTGCACTTGATGACGTCAAAATTCAATATCTGTCTTAGCTTTCGTGCTACCACAATTATTGTTGTTGTACGCGTGAAAAACTAATGATTTCGCTGATAAGGTACACACTGGAGATTAGAAAGATAATATTTATGCACTGTCGCTCTAAAAACGGATTTAAATAAAACACTCTTAAATTGAATGTATACTACTAGAAAAAACTTGCATGACTGAATTATCCTGCAAGCATTAAATGAGCAATTTTCATACTTCTGGATTGTTTTTGATTAGGTTTGTATATTAAAGGGATTTTTTTTGGTGTCATAAAGTGTAAAATTCCATTCACTTCTCGCAGTAAACTATGTTTGAACCGAAATTAATGTTGTGGAATTTTTTTTGAGTGGTGTATAACAGAACTATTGAATAAGCCAAAATGGCGGAAAATAACTAGCTTTCTGCGAATCCTGTGTTTTGTACTCGAATCGAATTTCGAATTAAATATACAATTATTCACGAATATCGAACATTTTACAAGTCGAATTTAAACATACATCAAAACAATTTTTTTTTCTTTTTTTTCTTTCACATTTTAAAGGGAGTCCAAGAATAACAGACGAAAAAAGAAAGGCGTGCAATGTAATGAATAGTGAAAACATATTATGTGTTTAAACATCTAACCTCGGTAACGAGAAAATTCATGTGTTGCAAATAAACTCATAATACAAAACTTGGCCACGAAATTTAACGAAAAATTCTTGAAAATAATGCCGAGTGTGATAAACATATGAAAATCGTATTTCAACTACATTTATTGACGCGAATCACACGTAGCTTCCGCACCCGCCGCTAGAATTCGCTGCTGGAGCAAATACGTCGACTATTGAATCATTCTATTTTTAGAGCGAAATTTTAAACCATGTCATGAAAAGGTTCCCATAAAAGTGGAAAATGTTTGAAATAAAATAATACAAAACCCCAGCTGTGGACATAATTTTCGACAAGGAATGTTATTAAAATACTCCCCATCTTGTTAGAATTCACTAAACGTTTCCCTTTGGCTTTGCGCCATACGCCACAGATGACAGCACCGTGTTTACACATTTCCGTTTTCATGCCACTTCCGTCCCATTCAGGAAATTACTCCTACCGAATGCCGTATGCCGAGAGCTAAGATGTTACACATAAAAAAAATTATCTGATTTAAAATGTAGAACATAATTTCAAATTATTCACGAATACAATATATTTTTCGAATCCTCGCAGACCCGTTAGTAAACCCCTCATCGGGTTTCCGTAAGAGCCTCTCGAACGGGCGGGGGAACGCCTGACAGTCGAAGGAGGGGAAGGGGGTTACGTCAGCTGGGCGTGGCATGTGCAACTAATCAATCCCCTCTTCCACTCCGCTGTCCCCCTCCTCCCCCCCCACCAATGTCAGACTACGACGTCACGTGCGACGCCACGCATCTGCCGGATCTCTCTGTTGCAGCTGTTAACCGACCCAGAGCGTATGTTCAGGTAGAGTGCCGGTCTGGAGCTGCGCAGTGGCTGGTGTTTCCTCGGCGGTGCCTACACGCCCACACGTGACAAGTTCGCGCGACCAATCAGCATGCCGGGATTTGAAACGTTTTCTTTATTATTATTATTATTATTATTATTATTATTATTATTAATATTATTATTATTTTCTTGTCAACGCACTCGTGGTGAGACAATACGATGATTAACTTTATTACATTTTTCTTGGAAGGTTTAAGTGCTTTACGTCTAGCTAATAGAAGAGAATACATAGAACGAACAATATACATGGAAATTGAAAAAGAAATAGGCAAATTTTAGGGAATAGAGTGACTTCGGATAATTATACGTACTCTAAAGCGGCCCTTCGGATAAAATATTGCACACTTGTTTATGTTCTTAGCTGTTTGCAAACAATCAATCGTTTTAATTAGGTATATATTTAAATTTTTATTTGCCTTTAACTGTCAACAGATTTCGCCACCGACCAGATAATATCTTATTCGTCATCATGATATATTCTTAGCTCAAATATATATTTTATGTCCATCTCTCGAAATGTCAAAGCTGTTGTTGGAGGTGCGATTATGATTCCAGATCAAAAATACCGTTCCATACAAGGTGGCGACTTCTTGCATACATTAAAAAAAATCAGTGGAACATCCATACGTTTTCTTGCGTCCTCTCTGCAGGTGGCTAACAACAAGAATAAATGAAAATTTTTGAAAAAAAAAAAGGCTTTGAAAATGTAAATTAAACTGACTTTTCAGGTTTCTTTCTGACTAATTATAATCTGGACAACGTTCTTGACAATTATACAACATAAATGTTTTTTTATCTGGCCAAATAATTAATGAATAAAGGAAATATATTTTTATTTTAAATATTCACTAATTCAAAATTTTTACGTTAATTAAAAAATATATATTTTAAAATCAAGTTACAAAAATATGAAGTAAGGCTTCATGTTACTTACACATTTTTGTCTTTGTGTTAAGTAATGATTTTATTTAAAACTGAAGTTAAGCTAAAAAGTAAACTTTTGCCTCCAAATTAATAAAGAAGCATGTATGACCAAATAACAGACAGTCTGGTGTATAAATAACAAAACAATCATATTTTTAAAAAACGTCATACATCGAGTTCATACAGAGTTGTTCCATATTTTTATATTTGTTGTTCGTAAAAATTCACGGAATCTATGCCTCAGGAAAAAAAAATGCGTTTTCAGGAATTGTCCCCTCCTAAAAAAAAAAAAAGTAATTTGCGCACGGATATCAGATTTTGTGCTTCGTGATACAAAAACTAAAAAAAAGTGTGGAGGGGGAAGGGTATACGTAGGCAGAGTCGTGGAGGTGGAATGGGAGCATAATCCAATTATGTCCGGCCAGGGACGAGCGTATAGCTGCGGTCGCGAACCGAACTGAAAGGCATTAGCGCGCGTATTTTAAATTATCGCCGGTTGGCCTTGGGAAAGGGGGAAGAGGGGAAGGGGTGTCCATGGCCCGCTTCGACATCGCGTACAGGTGCCATCAAAAGTTTAAGACTCCAAGTAGAATTAAGATGGTAATGTTTTGGTTATAATCTTCGGATAAAAATTACCTATTAATAATAACAGCTCCTGAAAAACGTAATTAAAATTTATATATTAACTTTTTAAACATATATGCTTTTTATTACTTTCTTATAAAAGAAACTAAATTAAAAATATCAAGAAAAATTTATTTCAACAAAAGTTACGTTTTTAATTTAAAAAAAACATTATGTAGCATATTTTTGTTTAATAGGACAAGCTGGTATCTGGTAGAAAAATACATCTCGCAAGAACACGGTGATATGTATTAAAATCTCTGATTAGTAAAGAAAGTTAAGTAAACGAATAGGACATTTCTTACTGGCTTTTTAAAAATTTTTAAAATAAAATTTGCTAACTAGGCGTCTAAAGCCATTAATAAGTAGTTTAAGAAACAATATAAAAAACCAGATATTTAGAACACAGTATTATTATATTAAAAGTTCTGACGGTATTAAAATCAGACACTTAGAACACAACATTATTATATTAAATGTTCTAACGGTCTTAATGTTTTGGCGGAACCTGTACGTGCGGCCGACATGTTACACTACGCTCAGTCGTCACGATGCAATCGGGAGCGAACTCCCTCGCCCCCCAATTCCCATCCGGAAATGTAATAAAAGTTGGTATTATTTCAAAAAAATTTCGTTTATGTGCGCGCGGACGCGGGGTGTATTCATTCCTTCCTTCCTCCCGGGTCACTCGCGCGGATAAAAATTAAATTTCCGCGCACCGCGCCGAGAAAAACAACTGGAAGTGACAGTGATGTGCGATGGAAACGTTCCGGTTAGTAAATCTCTGCACACGCGCGCTTTTAACGTGCGCGCAACCTCGTTAAAAGCGCACGTACCACGCGAACGTCATAAATCTGCTGGAAATTTTCTTCAATTACAGTTAACAGCGTTTGTGGAAGGTTTGGTAGTCTCCCGGCAGTTTTCGTGGGAGTGTCTGTGAGGTTGTGCTACCGTATGTATGAAATTATAATTATTTGCATTATAAATAATTACAAAATTATCTAACAAATAATTTAATAAATTAGAATACAATTTCAGAATTTTTTTAAAAACGATTTTCATTATTTATTTAGTTAATCTTTATGTTTAGATAATTAATTTTATACACGTGTTTATATTATTATTTAATACTTAGTATTAATTAAATATTAATTTGATTTAATTATACTTTATCCACCGTATTTATAATATCACTACAGTACTTTTATTATTTTATTTATGTTAATTATGTGCATGTAAAATTAAAGTTTTTTTTTATTACGCCAATTAAGTACAATGTCTAACGCGCGTACATAAGTACACACACCTATTTCCCCCCCTCCCCTTGATATTTAAACAAAATTATCTTAAGTGCATTTGGTTGATTATTTTATTTTAATTTAATTTCTAGTTTGACATGGATAAACGACGAAGTTTTTATGTCCGTTTCAGGCCCCAGCGTGTATCGACGCGAGGTGGCGCCTGGCATTCTGCGAAGCGGCAACCCGCAGTACGTTGCTGATGCGTGGGGAGAGGAAGCGATCCCTTGCAACGCGGCGGGAATATCAATAGCGGACGTCAGTCCGTATTGGCATTCCGCTAACCGGATTGAAATGATTGTTTACCTATCGCCCTAACCCCCCCATCCCGTAGAGCTCACTCAACTGATTGCGATCTTCACAACTCCTCGTTTGGGAGCGAGCACCGTCTACCAGCCTTCTGTTACGCTAATTTCATGCGCAAATTAAATCCCCTCTCTCCCTCACGCTTAATGTAGTCAGGTCACCACCCAGAAAACAACATAAAATAGAGCATACAAAGTAATTCACTAACTATCGAACATCCCCTATTCATACGATCAATATTTGAAACTATTTTAAATGATCGTCACAGTAACCCTGTTTGTTGAATTAATATACAGTACTTACGGAACAAATATAATAGTGATTAAACATATTTTAAAAATAAATTTTTAAATAGTTGTTCGCGAAATTCATAATACTCTATAAGCGAAAAAAAAACTATTTCCAAGTAAAATATATTAGCGTACCAGTAAATATCGAACACATCAGACAAAATATTATTTATGTTAAAACTGTATATATTTTTTAAAGTTAGCTTTCACGTACTTCACGTGAATAACCATCCAAGAACTCACTCCTCCTAAAGTTCCAGTTTTTTTTCGGCCACTCTTAGTGCCGACTTATAACATAGTTTTGCATTTTGGCTGATTTATAGGCGTGTCGCAACAATAAATAAATTACAGATGATGCTCCGCAGATTTTGGTGTGAGAGATATTGTTTACTGACTGATGTATATAGTAGATTGTCTCAGTTCTTAATCACCAGACTCTAGGAATCAAAAGCAATAACAAAAAATTATTTCGAAAAGATATGTCAAAAATCTTTGGTTAAGGATAAAATTTAACATTTTGTGATTTGTTTCCAATTTATAGCCAACTTAACGTATAAAAAACGCTAATAATTTGTGATGTAGTGAAGTTACAATAAATCCGAGATGAACTATTAGAAAGACCGTTAGATTTACTGCTGAAAAATGTAGTTAAGAATCTTCGGTATTAGTTAAAAAAATTTGGCCATTATCAGTTCACCAATTTAAAGATTTAAAAAATTTAAACTGTGAAAATGTTTTATATATTCATTAGATTATATAAACACTACAACTCATCGAATTACACAAAAGAGTTTTTCTTCTAATAGGCTACATATTGATTTATCTGAATAAGAAAATAACGTAGTATGATGGTTGAATGTTGTAAAACTTCTTTTAAATTGAAAAAATTGAGTGAGGGAATGCATGTATGTAAAATCATCTTAAGGAATTTTTTTTCTGTGAAATTCAGTTTATGTATGGTAATCAATTTCTGATGTATAATTTATTCATATATTTGTAAATATGTGTGCAAATATTTATAAATATATTTGCATTGGTTTCCTCGGGAAATGTCTAGAAGGAATTATGCCTTTGAACAAATTTATTTATTTTGTATTTTCATCTCGTCAATATAACGTCATTAGAGACGGTCAAACACTTTACAAGTCAGGGAACTCGAGGGAGGAATTAGCTCCCTTAGTTTGCCGGGACCGATTTCGAGAAACTACAGGAAATACAGATATCACGATGGATTGCCCGGGATTCGAACCAGGGTCCTCTATAATACGTGCCCGATGATTTATCTTTGCGCCGTCTCTCTAGGCACAATCTGAACCTAGTTTCTTTTATTGAACCACACTGACTCTCACCCTGCAACTCGTAGTCATTTCCTCTTCACGGGGCCCGCCTAGCCTGTTTCAGTGAGGCGGGATGATAAGAGCGACGCTCGTCGGTGCTTCTAGCGCGGTATCGCCTTTAAGCGCAATGCTGTGGACTTGCGTGCGGTCTTCTCGTTGTGCAAAGGGCAACTACGAAATTTCGGCGGTGACCAGGACATTACATGGCGGAGAAATGTTGTTGAAGGTGTAATGCAAGTCTCTTGAGTGCTTCCAAGAACCTGTACCAAGTTTTTCAATCTAATAAATACACAGTTCAGAAAAGAAAATTGGAAACAGCACTACATCCGCCCTTAGAGAATTTGTTAACGGTTTTCGTGAACAGACCTCTCTAGGGTATCTTGAGTAGTTTTGAAATCAAGTGTTTTTTTTTCTGAAAGTTTGCGAACCGCTTGTGTGCCGAGCTAGGCGGGGCCCTTAGTGAAGAGAAATAGTAACCATATTGATTTAAACTATTTTTACACCTTAAACATTTAAAAAATGTTAGTTTTAAAAATTTGCCTTTTTAAATGCACTAAGATATTTTCAAAGAACATAAAATATTTTCCAATGACGGTACCGGTACAGTTATATTCATTCCAAGAAAATGAATCAGATACTAAACGCTAATGACTTTACAGAGAAAACTATTTGTAGCACCTAATCACTATTTTTTTTTTTTTTTTTAAAATGGGGGACCCCCCCAGGGGGTCCACCCCGCCAAAAAATGTCTCTTTATTTTAAAAAGAGTAGTACAAGGGTTATTCCATGAAAGGGAAAATTTGAAACAATAAACAATTATAAAAAGATATATACAATATTACATACACGGCACTGGGCCCCTCCCAACACTAGAGTCCTTGGGGGCTGGTGATTTATGGTTGGTGAAGTGTTTCTTTACATGATTTGGTGAATTTGATGATGGTGTGGTGGTGAGGCCAGGCCCGTTTGGCTCGGGGCTGGCCTGTGCAGACGGCAACTGGGGTGATGTTTCGGTGGGGTGGTCATGATAGAGGTGTTGGAGTACCGTGAATCATTGGTCCCGCAGTGCATTCTTGTAGAGTTGCTGGTCCCCTGGGTTAGCCGCCGGCCCCGCCCACTGGGATGTCGTCTTCTTCATCTGCGGAGTCCTCTGCTTCTAGGTGGTCGGTCGTGAAGAGGGGTCTTCTGGGGTGTGGTGAGTCAGGGGGGGGATCGGCATTTTGTCTGATGAGGGGGTTGAGGCTGTATGAACATTTTTTGATGAATTTCTTTGTTGATTTGATGATGATGTCATGGATGTGGGGGAGTCCGGTCTGCTGCAGGAGTTGTTGTCGTGAGGTGGAGCGGGGAAGTCCCAGGATGAGTCTGGTGCCGAGGAAATATGTTCTGGTGATGGGTCGGAGGTTGAAGAGCGATGAGTGAGTCCAGTTGGGGCAGGCGTACGTGAGGTGTGACATGACGTGTGTGCGGTAAACGGTGATCCTATTTTGGAGGGAGGTGCCAGAGGTAGGCCGGAGGACTGGGGCGAGCTGTCCCATGACTGCCCTGGCTTTGGTGCGGATGTTGTCGAGGTGTGGTATGAAGGTGAAGGATGCATCCAGTGTGACTCCCAGGTATCTGATGGTGGGCGACCAAGGGATGGTGTGTTGGTTGATTCTGGGGGGGTGGTCCTTGTGTGGGTGATAACGGGAGAAAAGGATAGCCTGTGTTTTGGTGTGGTTCAGTCCGATGCCGTGCGCAAGGAATTGGGTGTTGAGGGAGGTGAGTCCTCGGCTGAGGCGATCCCTGAGCAGCCCCTCGGAGACGGAGGAGGCGATGAGGCAGGTGTCGTCAGCGTACTGAACGAGGTAGGTGCCGGGAGGAGGAGTGAGGTCGGAGATGTGTAGGGTGAAGAGGATGGGACTCAGGATGGCACCCTGAGGGACGCCAGCCTGGATGGATCGGGAGTCTGAAAGGATGTTCTCTACTCTCACCCGGAAGGAGCGATCCTCCAGGAAGGAGCAGAGAAGGCGGATGAGGTGCGGGGGGATCGCTGTGGCAGAGAGGCGGTGGAGAAGTTGAGCGTGAGGGACGGAGTCGAAGGCTCGGGCGAGATCTAGGAGAACCATGCCCGTGTGTTGCCGCCGGGAGAAGCCCTGCACCACCAGCAGCTCCACCCGGGCAATGGCGTGAGAAGTAGAGTGGTGTGGTCTGAAGCCGAACTGATGAGAGGGTAGGAGATTGTGGGTCGAAATGACGAGGAGGAGGCGCTTTAGGATGGTCCTTTCCGCAACCTTGGACAGGATGGGGAGGAGGGAGATTGGTCTGTAGGATGATGGGAGGGTCGGTGGCTTTCCAGGTTTGGGGATGGGGCAGACGATGGCTGTCTTCCATGAAGTGGGGAAGTGGCAGTGTATGAACATGGCATTGATGAGCTTGGTGAGGAAGACGATGGCGTGCCGGGGTAGTTGGCGCAGAAGTGGGGTGGGGATTGAGTCTGCGCCAGGGGCCGCAGAGAGACGGAAGTGGGATATCGTCGCCTTCAGTTCCCTGGGGGTGACCAGGGGGAAGGGAGGAGTGTCTGGAAGGGGGGGGAGAGTGACATGGTGGGAGAGGGGGGATGATTCATCGTCAGAGGAGTCAGAGGAGAGTGAGTTGTTGGTGGCTGAAGCGAAGGTGGTTTGCAGGTAGGCGGCCACCGCCTCGGATCTCTCCTTGGCGGTTTCCGCCACCCCTGCGGGAGTGGTGATGGGCGGGATGGTCGATGGGGTGGCTTTGAGCCTTCTGAGGTATGACCAGAGGGAGCCGGTGGTTGTGGAGAGGGAGGCGAGACGCTGTGTTTCCTGCCGGGCTCTCCACTCCGCCGTCAGCCGGCGACACCAGCCCCGCAGCAGGAGGTACACTCTCCTGTCGAACGGGGATCTGGTGTCCTGCCAGCGAGCGCGGAAGCGGTTCCGGAGGGACAGAGCGTCTCTGATGGTCTTTGGGAAGGGGATGATGAGGGAGCGTGGTGGTGTCATAGGGACATGTGAGTGGGCAGCGTCCGATATTGCACGGGTGAGGGTGAGGGTGTTGGCGTCAATATCGGCTGGTGAGTTGAAGGGGGTGGTGAGGTCGAGGGATTGGGAAAGGGTGTTCTGGAAGGAGAACCAATCCGCTTTCTGGAAGTCGAAGCGGGGGAGGTGGGGGTTGGTGTGTGGTAAGTAGTGTAGTGAGCCAATGACAGGGATGTGGTCTGAGGTGCCGGTGGTGATGGTGCGGAGGTCTGTGATGAGGGGGAGGGCCGAGGATAGGGCGAGGTCGATGATGCTGGGGTGCCTGTTCTGCTGGGCTGGGTAGAATGTAGGGGTGGGGGGGGCATGAAGGGTGAGATGGGAGGTGCGGAGAAGCTGGCGGAGTGAACTGCCCCTCCTGTTGGCAGTCGTGCAACCCCAGAAGGGGTGTGTGGCATTGAGGTCCCCCACAAGCACGACGTGCGCGTCGAGCCTGCCGAGGGCCACAATGTCAGCTGTGGGGAAGGGGTGCTGTGGGGGGAGGTAAAGGGATACAATGGTGAGGGCGTAAGGGCCTCCGTGGAGCCGCACAGCGACCGCCTCAGCCGCGGGGGAAGTTTGGATGTGGCGGCGGTGGTGGGAGATTCGGGAGTGGAGCAGCAGTGCCACCCCCCCTCCCCGACCATCCCGGTCAGAGCGGTGGGCGGCGTAGCCGGGGATCAGGAGTTGGTCGGTGGGGGAGAGCCAGGTTTCTGAAAGGAACACGACATCGGGGGAGTGTGTTTGGAGGAGTTGGAGGAGGTCGGTTAGTTTAGGAAGGAGGGAGAAGGTATTCCAGATGAGGATTCTGAGGGGTGGGGGAGGATTCATTCAAAGAACGAGTGGAGAGCTTGGAGGAGGACTTCGAATTTTTCGGTTTTGGTGGGGGCTTGGGAGAGGGCAGTCATGGTGCGGCGGATGATGGGTAGATAGCTCTTTACCCAGGAGATGATGGTGTGGAAGATTTCGGCGAGTGAGGAAGCATCTGTGGAAGCAGGGGCAGGGGGGTTGTTTGTGGGGGCCGGGGAGGTGTTGGCTGGTGGAGTGAGGTGTGGTGTGGTGGTCGTATGCGGTTGTGTCCAGGCATTTCCCTTGAGGGGGGGGAAGGACCGGGCTGAGGTGATGTTGGGTGGAGGGGGGGGTGCAGCGGTGGTGGTGGGGGTGTCAGCCTTGGTGCGGAGTGGGTGGCGTTTTGCGTAGGCGATGAGAGTGGGGCATTCAGGTGAGGTGGCGATGTGGGCCCCCTTGCAGAGGCAGCATCTCTTCTTGTCGGGGCCGGCAGTGCACTCCCGGGACCAGTGCTCCCCGGCGCACTTGAAGCACCGGACAGTGCGCTCGCACAGGCTGGAGGGGTGGCCGGGGGTCTGGCAGCGGTAGCACTGCGGAACCCTCCCGGATCCACGGTACTTCTCTACCCTGACCACCCAGCCGCCAAGGTTTCTCATTTGGAGGAGTTGGGGTGCCTCCCCCAATTTGTTGGTGGACACCAAGAAGGGCTTGGTGTCCGCGTCAGGCCCCATCCTCAGGGGGGTCACGGTGGAGACAGGGTAGCCATCATGGAGTAGTTGTTCTTTGAGTTCGTCGGCAGTCGTCGCAAGTGGTAGTCTTTTGATGACTACCCTGTCGCACTTTTCGTCATCTCGTCGTCCTGTGAATGGCTGGTAGCCTCGTTGTTTTAGTGAGTTGAAGAGCGTTGTGTGGTCGTGTTCGTTTGTCGTGTAGAAAGAAGTCTTGTCCTTGATGCTTGTGATGGTGAGGTTACCAGTCAATTGTTTTTGGAGTCTGGCGGCAGTCAGGAATGGTTGTGCGTGGGCTGGTACAATGCAGGAGATGGGTGGCATTCTGGGCTGTGGGGGTGGGCGGTTTTGGGATGGGGCGGGGGCGGATGAGGTGGAGGCCTGTTGATGGTCCTTTTTGACTGTCTGTCTCCGTTGTTGTTGGTGTTGTGGTGTTTGTCGTGCTTTCGTCGATGGAGTGGGGGTGTCGTCAGCGTCGTCAGCGTCCAGTCGAAGGTTGTCGGCGAATCTGTTGCTGGTGGCGATGGTGGAGGCGACAGATGAAGAGGAACCCAGCGATTCCTTCCTGGCGCGTTTGATGGCCTTCTTGGGCCTCACGAAGCCGTCTGCCATGACAACGTCATGCGGCGGCTGCGGTGTCTCTTTAGCTGGTGGTGGTGCCTGGTGAGCTGGTGGTGGTGGCCCCAGAGGGAGGTCCAGTAGGGCAGGGATCTGTTGTTGAGGTTGTTGGTGGTGTTGTTGTTGTTGTTGGTGTTGCTGGAGCATGAGTTGTTGTATTTCATGTTGCTGTTGCTGCTGTTCCAGTATTTGTTGTTGGAGTTGTTGTTGTTGCAGTTGTTGTTGTGGTTCTTGTTGAAGTTGTTGAAGTCGAAGGTCGGTTTGTTGTTGCAGTTGGTGGTGTTGTTGGCTGTACGGGAAATTGTGCACACTGCTGCTGATTGGCGCGATGCTGGCTGTCGTGGTCGTGAATGTCGTCGTTGTCTGTGCAAGGGGGAGACTGGATGTAGGGATCAACCCATCCAGTCGTCGGAGTTCCGAAACTTTGACACATGTTGATTGGGTCTTCCTAGGAGCCTCTGTGGGCGTCACTGGGAGAGAAATTGGTTCTGTATGGTCAGGGACCACTGGTGAGGATGTAGCAGGAACAATGCTCGTTTCTGTGTTATTGGTACAGTTTTTCGGCTTTTGACGGGCGTAAGTGCGTTTTTCTGGCGAGGCGGCCAGGTTGGGAAGTGCAGGGTATTCGTCTAAGTTCATTTCGGTGGTTTCCATTATTTAAAATTGAGTCCTGAATTTAGAAAAAATAAAAAATGTTTTTCACCAGAATCGTTCTTGGTGTATGGTCACTGGGCAGACTCTATAGTTCGTCTGCGCGATCGCAGCGCGCCTGGAGTGACGCCAGTGTACTATCTGTCTAAATCGCGGTAAAATTGCGTGAAAACATCTTACAAAACAATAAATCGAAGCACTTTTTCATGTTTTTGGCACACAAAATTGAATTAAAATAAAAATAACTGGTGGAATACATTATTTTCAGGTTAAATATTAATAAAAGTTTTCAGAAAAATGTTTTGAAGAAAATAGGTTAAATTAGGGTTATGAACTGTTAGTAATAAATATTAATTGCCGAAAATCCACAAATAATCAAAACAGAGATGTGTTAATGTTTTAAATAATTATTAAATAATTAAATAAAGAAAATAAGGCTTCGCAATTGTTCGCAAGGTATCACACAAGATTGTTTATAGATATATCAAGAAAATATTTGTCTGTTAATGGAAGCAGCCCATACCCTCGTGGGTATGCCGCAGTTGGCTACACTGAAGCACAACTAACCCATTGTTGATTTGGAGGTTAATAAATAGCAAATGTCAACTTACTAAAAAGCGTTTTGTGAGCGAATTAAATTATAAAAACACTCACATTCATGTGTGTAGCTGATGGAGTTATCCAGGCATCGTCTCGCACACGAATCGCACCCGAAAACGAACTATTTCCACCGAAATCCGCGATTCCCGCACAAGCCAAATAAAATCTTTAGTAAAAGGCGAAAGATTAACTTCAGGTATTTAACTAAATTATTTACCACGTTTTGACGGAATCAAATGTAAAATTGTTTCTTAGCAACCAAATATAACAATGTAAAAATGTATAAAAATGTAAAATTGTTCTACCATAAAAAAACTGTTGAATGTTGAAAAAAAAATTACTTCTTTCAGCTATACGTAATATTTTCCTCTTAAAAAATATTATTTGATATGACGAAGTGAAAAAATATCCAAACTATTCTTTGGAACTGTTACCACAAGTAAGCGAAAATTTTCTTGCAGCCCTTTCTCAATTAGTCAAAAGGGTATTTAGTTTTTTTGGTATGTCATCGGTAGAGAGGTTTCAACTTTCCACTTCTCTGCGAGTTGATGAAATACGTGTACCCAGCATAAGAAATTTATGAAAAAAGTTTCTTTCTTAAAACGAACTTTGATAATTTAATATCATTTGTACTCTCAGATTATTAAAAGTTTCTCCCTCCCCGCCCCCCACACACTGAAAGTTTGCCAATCTATGTAGGTAGCTATTACACGATGGAAGTAAGATTTGAACGTTCAAACCAGCACTTCATATTGTAATACTACAGCCTTGTTCACAGGAAATACTAATTTTATGATTGAATTTAAGTATTATCCTTCAACCAATGTCAATGCGAAAATAAGATTAATGTTGAAGTACACACTTTTGATTATACAATCTGTTAAGATTTTAGCACAGCATTATTACAAAATCAATAATGAAAAGGTTTTGATACATTATCAGCTGGTCCAGTGATGAGCGAATATGTGTTTGTTTATTAAGTCACAATATCCAGTAGCCAAAGTATTAAAGATACTCACAGCACCTGTACAAAAGTCTGACATTATCTTGGACAGAGTGTAATGCAATATTCTATGGACTGACAGGGTAAGCTACGGAGGTAGAAAGGAAATTGCCACGCGAAAACGAACAAAAATTCGCCAAAGTGATGATAATTACAAAGAATTACGCTCCTTTTTTACACTCATGATATTACACTAAGTGATAATGTGTTGAAAATATTTGTAGCAGAAAAGCAAATGCGAGGGAGGTATCAAACTAAAATTTTGGAAATAAATCTTATATAAAAGTAAAGACAAAAAATCATCAGGGCATCTGAGAACTACCTTTAAGTATGGTACGGGATGATATGAAGTGGTTGCAGAATGCGTGCTTGCGATAAACTGGAGTATCAGGGTAATAACTCACCGGCTGATACATTTTTCCACCTTAAAATCTTCAACTTGGTATATGCCCAAGAAATGAGAACATCGGTCCAGGATGATACATCGAAATATCATTACCTTTTCTGTAAAACTGCATTGAGATATTTCAAGTAATCTTCGGTTAGATAAGCAACATCAAAAACAATAAACGACTTTTTGCGGGGAAATCATAGAATATTATCTCAAAAATAACATGATGGCTTTTTTTGACAAAAATTAATATCGCAATTATTTTGAATTACCCAAAACGGTAATATATTTTGCTTAAATGTTCAACTTTCTGGAAAATGGACAACGGCCGAAAAGAAATCCAATGAAAACGTCCCGTAGCCTGGTAAATCTTGTACAAAACATTCCACACCGGTGGCCGTCTAAGTTTCAGCGTGTCTCATCCTTGGTTCGCAGTTTGCTTCTAATGCACGATTTATACTGTTAGTACTTTCCATTTTTTGGTGTGTACTGTAGCCAGATATACGCCATAGAACACAACAGTTTTTGACACACCTTTAAAATGTAACTAAATTTAAAAAAAATCTGAATCATTGAATTTCTTGAAACGAAAATGTGGAATGATAATCTTGGAAATGCATTTTATTTTTGTATTTTATCAATAGCATCATTTGATAATATTCAATACTTATTATAAGGAAACACTACAGGAAGATTCCATCTTGGTTTAAACCTTTTTTGTCCACACAATTTTTGTATCATTAAATATTAATTTTTTTGTCTATGTTTAATGGAATAACTTGCTATTAATAGTGATCGACACCTACAAATTGTTTCTGCTGTCAAAAGTGATTAGTGTTTAGAATTGAATTATTTTCTCTCATAATGACTGCACCTGTAATAATACTGCCAAAGGAAACTATTTTATGTTATTAGAAAAATTAACAAATAGCAAAATTAAAAAAAATGGATAAAGCTAATTATACTTATTGATGGAATTCGACATAATAATTAATGATAACAAGATGGGTAGCATATATCTGGTAACAGTGTCTGCCATTTAATCTGTACTGTAATCGAAGAGGGAGACACATTTGTAGTATTGGATGTTAGAAACAAAACCTTGTGGCTGTCAGTCTCACGGGCTCTCTAAGTTTTCTGAGTCCCAAGGATGTGCTAGGTTAGAATAGGCGCCTTAATTGCTCGTCGGAGGGTCTTAGCTGGTGAGTATATGCTGGTTGCTGAATGGTTTAATGGGGTTGGGGTGGTGCCAATGCTGGGATGGGATTCCTCAGCCTCTCGACATAGCTCTTCCCAAAACACCTCCGCACCACGCTGCGCGCTGGAGCGGCGCATCCACTTCCCTCGCCATACGGGACCACTGCGGGTAGGAGCAAAATGCAAATGAAGATATTTGCAGCTAATCTGAGCCAGTTGAATGCATTGGGGCATTTGGAGCTAAATGCGATTGTATGTGGTTAATGACAAATGCAAGCAGTTAAAGACATTGGAACCAGTTTCTAGTTAGTTACAAATGAAACCATTTGCAGCCAATTGGAGCCAGTTGAAGCCATTTGAGAATTTATAGGTAAAATAAATAGGGGTTAGTTGCAGACAAATAAAGGCAGTTGGAGCCATTGGGGTGAGTTGGTGCTAGATGAAACCAAATAAAATCCAAGCTATTTGGATTTAAATGGAGCCAATTGGTGCCATTAGAGATAGTCAGAGCCAAATGCAAGTGTACCCAGTAGGAGCAAGTTTGAGCGAGTTGGCCCCCACGTGTTTCTCGGCGTGTAATAAATGGACGTGAGCATGCACGCGTGGATACTCACGGTCGTTGACCCGCAGTCCGTCGTAGCGCTCGGCGCTGCGGGCGCGCCGCCCCACGGAGAAGCGCGCCGCGCCGCCCCCGGCCGCCGCCTCCGCCTCCTTGCTGCGCGCCGCGCCGCCCGCCCCCAGGTCCAGCGAGCGCTGGCTCTTCAGGAAGCCGAAGCGAGGCTTAGCACGGCACGCCTTGCACTTGTTGCCCCCCGCCGCCACCGCCGCCGAGGGGGCAGCGGGGGCGGCTGGGGCGGCGGCCGTTCCGCACGCGCAGGCCCTGTCCTGCGCTGCGGAAGACGAGGACGCCATCGCCCAGCCGCCGCTGTGAACAAAACGGTACGAGGTCTCTTAAGGCCCCGCCTGCCCAGGAAAGCACACAGGAACGAGGTCTCTTAAGGCCCCGCCTGCCCGGGTATGCACACAGGAACGAGGTCTCTTAAGGCCCCGCCTGCCCGGGTATGCACACAGGAACGAGGTCTCTTAAGGCCCCGCCTGCCCAGGCAAGCACACAGGAACGAGAGGTCTCTTAAGGCCCCGCCTGCCCGGGTATGCACACAGGAACGAGGTCTCTTAAGGCCCCGCCTGCCCGGGCAAGCACACAGGAACGAGAGGTCTCTTAAGGCCCCGCCTGCCCGGGTATGCACACAGGAACGAGGTCTCTTAAGGCCCCGCCTGCCCGGGCAAGCACACAGGAACGAGAGGTCTCTTAAGGCCCCGCCTGCCCGGGTATGCACACAGGAACGAGGTCTCTTAAGGCCCCGCCTGCCCAGGAAAGCACACAGGAACGAGGTCTCTTAAGGCCCCGCCTGCCCGGGTATGCACACAGGAACGAGGTCTCTTAAGGCCCCGCCTGCCCAGGCAAGCACACAGGAACGAGAGGTCTCTTAAGGCCCCGCCTGCCCGGGTATGCACACAGAAACGAGGTCTCTTAAGGCCCCACCTGCCCGGGCAAGCACACAGGAACGAGAGGTCTCTTAAGGCCCCGCCTGCCCGGGTATGCACACAGGAACGAGGTCTCTTAAGGCCCCGCCTGCCCGGGCAAGCACACAGGAACGAGAGGTCTCTTAAGGCCCCGCCTGCCCGGGTATGCACACAGGAACGAGGTCTCTTAAGGCCCCGCCTGCCCGGGCAAGCACACAGGAACGAGAGGTCTCTTAAGGCCCCGCCTGCCCGGGTATGCACACAGGAACGAGGTCTCTTAAGGCCCCGCCTGCCCGGGCAAGCACACAGGAACGAGAGGTCTCTTAAGGCCCCGCCTGCCCGGGTATGCACACAGGAACGAGGTCTCTTAAGGCCCCGCCTGCCCGGGCAAGCACACAGGAACGAGGTCTCTTAAGGCCCCGCCTGCCCGGGCAAGCACACAGGAACGAGAGGTCTCTTAAGGCCCCGCCTGCCCGGGTATGCACACAGGAACGAGGTCTCTTAAGGCCCCGCCTGCCCGGGTATGCACACAGGAACGAGGTCTCTTAAGGCCCCGCCTGCCCGGGCAAGCACACAGGAACGAGAGGTCTCTTAAGGCCCCGCCTGCCCGGGTATGCACACAGGAACGAGGTCTCTTAAGGCCCCGCCTGCCCGGGCAAGCACACAGGAACGAGAGGTCTCTTAAGGCCCCGCCTGCCCGGGTATGCACACAGGAACGAGGTCTCTTAAGGCCCCGCCTGCCCGGGCAAGCACACAGGAACGAGAGGTCTCTTAAGGCCCCGCCTGCCCGGGTATGCACACAGGAACGAGGTCTCTTAAGGCCCCGCCTGCCCGGGCAAGCACACAGGAACGAGAGGTCTCTTAAGGCCCCGCCTGCCCGGGTATGCACACAGGAACGAGGTCTCTTAAGGCCCCGCCTGCCCGGGTATGCACACAGAAACGAGGTCTCTTAAGGCCCCGCCTGCCCGGGTATGCACACAGGAACGAGAGGTCTCTTAAGGCCCCGCCTGCCCAGGCAAGCACACAGGAACGAGGTCTCTTAAGGCCCCGCCTGCCCGGGTATGCACACAGGAACGAGAGGTCTCTTAAGGCCCCGCCTGCCCGGGTATGCACACAGGAACGAGAGGTCTCTTAAGGCCCCGCCTGCCCAGGCAAGCACACAGGAACGAGGTCTCTTAAGGCCCCGCCTGCCCGGGTATGCACACAGGAACGAGAGGTCTCTTAAGGCCCCGTCTGCCCAGGAAAGCACACAGGAACGAGGTCTCTTAAGGCCCCGCCTGCCCGGGCAAGCACACAGGAACGAGAGGTCTCTTAAGGCCCCGTCTGCCCAGGAAAGCACACAGGAACGAGGTCTCTTAAGGCCCCGCCTGCCCGGGCAAGCACACAGGAACGAGAGGTCTCTTAAGGCCCCGCCTGCCCGGGTATGCACACAGGAACGAGGTCTCTTAAGGCCCCGCCTGCCCGGGTATGCACACAGGAACGAGGTCTCTTAAGGCCCCGCCTGCCCGGGTATGCACACAGGAACGAGGTCTCTTAAGGCCCCGCCTGCCCAGGCAAGCACACAGGAACGAGGTCTCTTAAGGCCCCGCCTGCCCGGGTATGCACACAGGAACGAGAGGTCTCTTAAGGCCCCGCCTGCCCGGGTATGCACACAGGAACGAGGTCTCTTAAGGCCCCGCCTGCCCGGGTATGCACACAGAAACGAGGTCTCTTAAGGCCCCGCCTGCCCGGGTATGCACACAGGAACGAGAGGTCTCTTAAGGCCCCGCCTGCCCGGGTATGCACACAGGAACGAGGTCTCTTAAGGCCCCGCCTGCCCAGGCAAGCACACAGGAACGAGGTCTCTTAAGGCCCCGCCTGCCCGGGTATGCACACAGGAACGAGAGGTCTCTTAAGGCCCCGCCTGCCCGGGTATGCACACAGGAACGAGGTCTCTTAAGGCCCCGCCTGCCCAGGCAAGCACACAGGAACGAGGTCTCTTAAGGCCCCGCCTGCCCAGGCAAGCACACAGGAACGAGGTCTCTTAAGGCCCCGCCTGCCCGGGTATGCACACAGGAACGAGAGGTCTCTTAAGGCCCCGCCTGCCCGGGTATGCACACAGGAACGAGGTCTCTTAAGGCCCCGCCTGCCCGGGTATGCACACAGAAACGAGGTCTCTTAAGGCCCCGCCTGCCCGGGTATGCACACAGGAACGAGAGGTCTCTTAAGGCCCCGCCTGCCCGGGTATGCACACAGGAACGAGAGGTCTCTTAAGGCCCCGCCTGCCCGGGTATGCACACAGGAACGAGAGGTCTCTTAAGGCCCCGCCTGCCCAGGCAAGCACACAGGAACGAGAGGTCTCTTAAGGCCCCGCCTGCCCGGGTATGCACACAGGAACGAGGTCTCTTAAGGCCCCGCCTGCCCGGGCAAGCACACAGGAACGAGGTCTCTTAAGGCCCCGCCTGCCCAGGCAAGCACACAGGAACGAGGTCTCTTAAGGCCCCGCCTGCCCGGGTATGCACACAGGAACGAGGTCTCTTAAGGCCCCGCCTGCCCGGGTATGCACACAGGAACGAGGTCTCTTAAGGCCCCGCCTGCCCAGGCAAGCACACAGGAACGAGGTCTCTTAAGGCCCCGCCTGCCCAGGCAAGCACACAGGAACGAGGTCTCTTAAGGCCCCGCCTGCCCGGGTATGCACACAGGAACGAGGTCTCTTAAGGCCCCGCCTGCCCGGGTATGCACACAGGAACGAGGTCTCTTAAGGCCCCGCCTGCCCGGGTATGCACACAGGAACGAGGTCTCTTAAGGCCCCGCCTGCCCGGGTATGCACACAGGAACGAGGTCTCTTAAGGCCCCGCCTGCCCGGGTATGCACACAGGAACGAGGTCTCTTAAGGCCCCGCCTGCCCGGGTATGCACACAGGAACGAGGTCTCTTAAGGCCCCGCCTGCCCAGGCAAGCACACAGGAACGAGGTCTCTTAAGGCCCCGCCTGCCCAGGCAAGCACACAGGAACGAGGTCTCTTAAGGCCCCGCCTGCCCGGGTATGCACACAGGAACGAGGTCTCTTAAGGCCCCGCCTGCCCGGGTATGCACACAGGAACGAGGTCTCTTAAGGCCCCGCCTGCCCAGGCAAGCACACAGGAACGAGGTCTCTTAAGGCCCCGCCTGCCCGGGTATGCACACAGGAACGAGAGGTCTCTTAAGGCCCCGCCTGCCCGGGTATGCACACAGGAACGAGGTCTCTTAAGGCCCCGCCTGCCCAGGCAAGCACACAGGAACGAGGTCTCTTAAGGCCCCGCCTGCCCAGGCAAGCACACAGGAACGAGGTCTCTTAAGGCCCCGCCTGCCCGGGTATGCACACAGGAACGAGAGGTCTCTTAAGGCCCCGCCTGCCCGGGTATGCACACAGGAACGAGAGGTCTCTTAAGGCCCCGCCTGCCCGGGTATGCACACAGGAACGAGAGGTCTCTTAAGGCCCCGCCTGCCCTGGTATGCACACAGGAACGAGGTCTCTTAAGGCCCCGCCTGCCCAGGCAAGCACACAGGAACGAGGTCTCTTAAGGCCCCGCCTGCCCGGGTATGCACACAGGAACGAGAGGTCTCTTAAGGCCCCGCCTGCCCGGGTATGCACACAGGAACGAGGTCTCTTAAGGCCCCGCCTGCCCAGGCAAGCACACAGGAACGAGGTCTCTTAAGGCCCCGCCTGCCCAGGCAAGCACACAGGAACGAGGTCTCTTAAGGCCCCGCCTGCCCGGGTATGCACACAGGAACGAGAGGTCTCTTAAGGCCCCGCCTGCCCGGGTATGCACACAGGAACGAGGTCTCTTAAGGCCCCGCCTGCCCGGGTATGCACACAGAAACGAGGTCTCTTAAGGCCCCGCCTGCCCGGGTATGCACACAGGAACGAGAGGTCTCTTAAGGCCCCGCCTGCCCAGGCAAGCACACAGGAACGAGGTCTCTTAAGGCCCCGCCTGCCCGGGTATGCACACAGGAACGAGAGGTCTCTTAAGGCCCCGCCTGCCCGGGTATGCACACAGGAACGAGAGGTCTCTTAAGGCCCCGCCTGCCTAGGCAAGCACACAGGAACGAGGTCTCTTAAGGCCCCGCCTGCCCGGGTATGCACACAGAAACGAGGTCTCTTAAGGCCCCGCCTGCCCGGGTATGCACACAGAAACGAGGTCTCTTAAGGCCCCGCCTGCCCGGGTATGCACACAGGAACGAGAGGTCTCTTAAGGCCCCGCCTGCCCAGGCAAGCACACAGGAACGAGGTCTCTTAAGGCCCCACCTGCCCGGGTATGCACACAGGAACGAGGTCTCTTAAGGCCCCGTATGCCCAGGCAAGCACACAGGAACGAGGTCTCTTAAGGCCCCACCTGCCCGGGTATGCACACAGGAACGAGAGGTCTCTTAAGGCCCCGCCTGCCTAGGCAAGCACACAGGAACGAGGTCTCTTAAGGCCCCACCTGCCCAGGCAAGCACACAGGAACGAGAGGTCTTTTAAGGCCCCGTCTGCCCAGGAAAGCACACAGGAACGAGGTCTCTTAAGGTCCCGCCTGCCCGGGTATGCACACAGGAACGAGAGGTCTCTTAAGGCCCCGCCTGCCCGGGTATGCACACAGGAACGAGGTCTCTTAAGGCCCCGCCTGCCCAGGAAAGCACACAGGAACGAGGTCTCTTAAGGCCCCGCCTGCCCGGGTATGCACACAGGAACGAGAGGTCTCTTAAGGCCCCGCCTGCCCGGGTATGCACACAGGAACGAGAGGTCTCTTAAGGCCCCGCCTGCCCGGGTATGCACACAGGAACGAGAGGTCTCTTAAGGCCCCGCCTGCCCGGGTATGCACACAGGAACGAGAGGTCTCTTAAGGCCCCGCCTGCCCGGGTATGCACACAGGAACGAGAGGTCTCTTAAGGCCCCGCCTGCCCAGGAAAGCACACAGGAACGAGGTCTCTTAAGGCCCCGCCTGCCCGGGTATGCACACAGGAACGAGAGGTCTCTTAAGGCCCCGCCTGCCCGGGTATGCACACAGGAACGAGAGGTCTCTTAAGGCCCCGCCTGCCTAGGCAAGCACACAGGAACGAGGTCTCTTAAGGCCCCGCCTGCCTAGGCAAGCACACAGGAACGAGGTCTCTTAAGGCCCCGCCTGCCTAAGCAAGCACACAGGAACGAGGTCTCTTAAGGCCCCACCTGCCCGGGTATGCACACATGAACGAGAGGTCTCTTAAGGCCCCGCCTGCCCGGGTATGCACACAGGAACGAGGTCTCTTAAGGCCCCGTATGCCCAGGCAAGCACACAGGAACGAGGTCTCTTAAGGCCCCACCTGTCCGGGTATGCACACAGGAACGAGAGGTCTCTTAAGGCCCCGCCTGCCTAGGCAAGCACACAGGAACGAGGTCTCTTAAGGCCCCGCCTGCCTAGGCAAGCACACAGGAACGAGGTCTCTTAAGGCCCCGCCTGCCCAGGCAAGCACACAGGAACGAGGTCTCTTAAGGCCCCGCCTGCCCGGGTATGCACACAGGAACGAGAGGTCTCTTAAGGCCCCGCCTGCCCGGGTATGCACACAGGAACGAGAGGTCTCTTAAGGCCCCGCCTGCCTAGGCAAGCACACAGGAACGAGGTCTCTTAAGGCCCCGCCTGCCTAGGCAAGCACACAGGAACGAGGTCTCTTAAGGCCCCGCCTGCCCAGGCAAGCACACAGGAACGAGGTCTCTTAAGGCCCCACCTGCCCGGGTATGCACACAGGAACGAGGTCTCTTAAGGCCCCGTATGCCCAGGCAAGCACACAGGAACGAGGTCTCTTAAGGCCCCACCTGCCCGGGTATGCACACAGGAACGAGAGGTCTCTTAAGGCCCCGCCTGCCTAGGCAAGCACACAGGAACGAGGTCTCTTAAGGCCCCGCCTGCCTAGGCAAGCACACAGGAACGAGGTCTCTTAAGGCCCCGCCTGCCCGGGTATGCACACAGGAACGAGAGGTCTCTTAAGGCCCCGCCTGCCCGGGTATGCACACAGGAACGAGGTCTCTTAAGGCCCCGTCTGCCCAGGAAAGCACACAGGAACGAGGTCTCTTAAGGCCCCGCCTGCCCGGGTATGCACACAGGAACGAGAGGTCTCTTAAGGCCCCGCCTGCCTAGGCAAGCACACAGGAACGAGGTCTCTTAAGGCCCCGCCTGCCTAGGCAAGCACACAGGAACGAGGTCTCTTAAGGCCCCACCTGCCCGGGTATGCACACATGAACGAGAGGTCTTTTAAGGCCCCGTCTGCCCAGGAAAGCACACAGGAACGAGGTCTCTTAAAGCCCCGCCTGCCCGGGTATGCACACAGGAACGAGAGGTCTCTTAAGGCCCCGCCTGCCCGGGTATGCACACAGGAACGAGAGGTCTTTTAAGGCCCCACCTGCCCGGCGGCTAGAACCACCAGCGAGCGTCATTAACGCAAATAAAAACCATTCTAGGCAAGCCCCATAGTGATGGTTTTACGACAGAGTATTTAAGAATAAACAGTAAGAATTGTTTGTTGTGTGCTTATAATATTACTCTTATGTATAGGTACGAGTTAAATGGTTTACAGTTGTAGAGTAAGGGTTATGAACAGTTATGTGCGTTTCAGCTGTTGAAGTAAGTACTAACCAAAATTGTTCTGTTTTATATTTTCCCTTAAGAATTGTGAGGAAGCCCCAATCACCGAATAGTAGAACGTGTTGTTGGAGCGAAATGCTTTTCTCTATGCGAAAGCAAGTTATGACGTAGAGCGAAAGGAGTAGGAAACACTGTTAAAAAACGATAAATTACGTAGAAGCAAATAGCACGAAATATAAATAAATTAAAGTTTAATAAAACTAAAAAACACGCGTTTATAGAAAATCCAACTAAAAAATAGGAAATAAAATTTAATAAATTTAATTTAAAAATAGTGTAAAATAAAAAAAAAAAGTATTTTTATTTTAAAAAAACCGTGGGGTGCATGGTGTCAATAGTTATAATTATTTTACTGACAGATATGAGTAGAAGGATTATCATTTTGATATCATCTTAAAAAGCACCCCACGCTTTTTTAAAATAAAAATACATTTTTTTATTTTACACTATTTTTAAATTAAATTTATTAAATTTTATTTCCTATTTTTTAGTTGGATTTTTTATAAAAGCGTGTTTTTTAGTTTTTTTTAACTTTTATTTATTTTTTAGTTTTTAGTTTTGTTTATTTATAAAAGCGTGTTTTTTTAATTTTTTAAAACTATTATTTGTTATAATCTACTATTAATTCCGTGATAACTATAAGTAACTGTAATTATTTTACAAATTATAAATGTGTACAGCTGTATTGATAGTCAAATCTCGACTTTAGAAGCCATTCAAAAATTTTAAAGTTATCAATATATACAGTGAGACTTAATGGTATAAGGTTATTGACGAACAAGTGATATCGACCAGTCTTACATACTGTACGAAATTAATGCTGTGAAGCAGGAAAGGATGGGAGTTACGGATTCATTATTACGTGAAGCGTTCCACATTTACGTAACATGAATTTTGGGAAGGATAAGGATTGATAAAGGATGGGGTAAGGACCTGCTCAATGAGAGTGTATACAATATGTGAGAAAAATTCGGATAGACCGAACTGAGATTCGAACCCAGAGCCTTCCGATGACATGTCGGCTGCTCTACCATCGGGCGCTCGATGTACGATAAATATGATACAAAGCGCCCCACGCCTTTTTCACAATAATACTAGTATTTTCCATTCATTATTGTTTTAAGCTTATTTTAAAAATTATTTCCTCAATTTCTTCCAGGTAAAAATACTTAATCTGTAAGTTTTTCTCTCTATCCAAATATGTTTTTGATATATCATTTGTCAAACTTATCCATATTTTCCGTGTTTGATGTCTTTTATTTAATGAGTTACTGACCTTGGCATAGTTTGGAGTATTTGTAACTGCTTGGTGTAAATTTGCAGGTTGGTGTTCGAGTGGAATATCAAAAATCTGCCCATCAGGTGTAGCTATTGAGGTTATGCATAATGGTGTTTGATTTCCCATCTGCTGTTGGTTTCACAGCAAAATCAAACTTCAATTTTTCCATGTTTCGTGAAATATTTGCAGAAAATGTTGTTTTATAGTAATGTTTCACTCTTGTTTAATTGGTAAAATGAAACAAAGACGTAATTGTGTTTCTCTATTTAACGAAAGAAACAACATTTAAAGCCCTTATTTCAGGTTTTTTTCTTCATATTTTTACAATTATAGATAATATTCTCTTCAAGAAAGTATATTGCTCACAATAAACATAACCCATTCTTACTTTTCATTTAATTAAATGTCACAATATTTAGTAGGCTTTGTTTATATCGCGCCAAAGACAAACTGAAAGAAAAGAGTTCGCACATTGTAAAGAAAACCACTTTGCTCACATGCGAACACTTTCTTGTGAAATTATATAAATTGACAAAAATCTTATTTTGCAAATTGAATAATGGAATAATCTTATCAAATTAGTGTATTGTCATCGGTCTTCAATAAATCTACAAAGTTTGAATGAAATCTGGCCGTTTAAAGTAGGTCAAAATCGCACCCAAAGGAGTCGGTTACAAACATACAAACAAACATACAAACAAACAAACAAACATACAGGTGAAGCTAATACAAAGCGTGTAAAAAGCGTTTATTGAGGAATGTTTTTTTTATATTCTTGTTTAAGGAATGTATTATTTTGACGTGATTCGGTTAATTTTTGCTATTGCACATTTCTATATAAACGTAATTCGTAAATGAATTTTTAATCAACTGTACAGAGTTTAAAAGTTACACTTATTGGCTCAGAATAGGCAATATTAGACTTACTTGGTAACGGGATTAAATTCTGCAGTTCATACTTAAAGTGGATCTGTTCTTTCAATTTTGAAATTTTATATATTTATATTACTAATTTTAGAGTACATAAAGTTAAAAAAAATTTCCACTAACAGGTTACGAATAATATTACAATTATATTTTTTAATTCATTGTATCCAGCTGCGGGTCAAATTGCTACACCTGTATAAAAATATAATTACCTACTTGAATCTTTTTGCACCTCACGCAAGAAGAAACAGCTTTAATGTGTAATATTATATCTTTCACGTAATAATTTCCTAGAGGTTGCAAAAATCGAAGATATGATTAGTTAATAGCTAACGTAGCATAGACTTAACAGTAATGTTTTGCAATGACACACACATTAAATAAATATCATTTACTTAGTTAATAAAATTGACTTTCTACAGCGAGTCAATAATTAATTATCTTATGGTATGTTAATTATGTTCTTGTTTTATAACTGATAAATTCCCTTAAAGAAACACTATTTTTTCAGTAAATATCAATATAGTTTCTACAAATAAGAATGCTAATTTTTTTTTACTCCTAAGAGTTTACAAATTAGATTTAAAAATATTGCTAAGCTAAACACTAAAATAATTATACAAGGACGCAGATGCATAATTCATTTCACATATCATTTAGCAAAAGTGTAGTAGCTTCGAAAGTCATAACCTCATATGTGCTTCAACCGGGTTGGCCGACAAAATGAAAATAATTTGTGCGTGTACTTATTCACACGGATTAGAAGTTACAATTTTTTTTTGCTGTTTTGATGCATTAAAATATTTCCTAATTAATACCATACAAGATAAATGCACCTTTTGGAATGCAACCTTAAGTTTTACAAATAAATTGAAATTAGCGCAGTATCCTTATTATTAAACAAAGGGTTAATACCTTTGATTCAATGCTTGTTCGAACACAATTTTCTCGGCTAAAAAATTATAATTATTTTTCAAAAAAATAAAGGTTTTTTAATGACTATTAAAGTTGGCTAGGCCAGGATAGTTTCACTATCGTAATGTTTCATTTCGGTCACCAAAACGCTTAGCACGACCTCCAATGTTCACGAAAGCTAATACATGCGATGCAACCTGCTACACGCGAGTCCATATTGACGACTTCGGTTCGTGGAGTACAGCAGAAAAAGCGCCCGCATATTGCACTTTAACCTGATAAATTTTCCGTGGCATGGAGAGAGCACGCATTTCGCTGCAAACTAAAATCTCACTTTCTGCGCTCCTTATGGGGATTGTATTATGAATTAGAATTTTGCTTCCACATACGTTTTTTTCATTATTTTAAATAAATTCATAATTTAACTATCGCTGAATGTTTATAAACCGTTCTACAAACTTACTAAGTATTTAGTTAATGGTGAATTTGAGAAACTTAAAGGCTAATTATTATGTCAATCATAGCATAAACCAAGAGCGTGTAATTGTATTGTATACACATTTAAATTACTAATTTTTTTGTAGTCTATGTCAATGTATTACTCATGTTCTATACATTTTTCATAAATAAATGAAAAACTGGTTTTACCTCAGTGCTAAAAGCTAAGTTTTTGAGGGTTTTTGGGAAATCTAAATTTGTATTTATTTATAAAAGTTGTACAAAAAATAAGTAATAAATGCCAAAAGGTATACACAATACAAATACGTGCTTTAGTTCATGCTAGGGTGGATATAAAATGGGCCTTAACGTTTCTAAAATTTATTAATTAAATAAGTATTGAATTTATAGAATACTTTATACGCAACTAACAGTATTTATATTATGAATAAATTAAAAATAATAAGCAAAATACAAAATTTTGGAAGCAAAATAATTTAGGATTATAATACTTTAACAAATATAATCTCAAAAAGAGGGAGTAATTTCGTGAATGCGATGGAAGTCGCATGGAACGGAAATGAATAACCACGGTGCTGCCGCCATCTGTAGCGGATGTCACGAATCGAAGTTCACAAAACCAAAAGGAAACTTTAAAGTGTTACTCTATTTTATTAATTTTAACAAGATGGGCAGTATTTTAATAAAATTTCTTATCAAAAATCAGGTCCAAAGCAGGAGTTTGGTATTTTCTTCAAATATTTTTTCGCTGTTATGGGAGCCGTTTCATTATGTAGTTTAACCCTACGCCCTGCAAGTGGAATGAGTCAATAGTCGACGTAGCTGATCCGGCAAGAGATTCTAATGGCGGGTGCGGAAACTACGTGTGTTTCGCGTCAGGATAATGTATGTAACTAACGGCAAAAACAATTTTTGAATATTTATCACGCTCGGCATTGTTATGAATTTAAATTTTGGTATACGAGTATTTTCAACGTGAGAACACACGAATTTTGCTTTTTCACCGAGGTTAGATTTTGCAACATCTCTGGCGAGTGCTGGCAGTCTCGATTATGTATATTCACCCCTCCCCCACCCTCCGGCGGATTTCTAAGGGGAGGGACTCCTTTTCACTTCCCGCACCGCGCCGGATCCGTTCGCGGGCGGCGGGAGAAACCGACCGCGAGACGGCAAAACAGGGCACGTAGCGCCGCACGAATGGCTTAAATTAGATTGCGGGTGGATTCACTCGGGTGGCCGGGCGCGTGCAGGGCGGGGCGGGGAGGGGTGGGGGGCAACTGGCGGGGAAAAAGGGGAAGGATCAGGATCTGTTAGTCACGGAACTGGGAGTCGAATTTGCCTCGGACGACCGCGCGAGAGTGTGTGTATTTCATCTACAGAATGTCCGCGCCCATTCCAACACACACTTTTAGAAAATTACAGTAAATTCACGGAATTTACAACGACGACTTAGGGGAAGGCGGGGTAACTGCACGCACTTAACTTTGACACATTATATTTCTGTAAATAAAGTTTAAAAAAACAATGTAATTAATTTGTAGCAATGCCACTTTAAGTCAGTTTAAATACAGCCGAGTATTAGTACTTTGTTTGAAAGGGAAGTGTGTTTTTTTTACTTAAATTATTAAAATATGTATTGCGTACGATTACCCGTCTTGAGTGGGTAATCGTACGCACTAAATTTGTGTTGCGTACTATTACCCCCTATGCCAATTCTGGTACATAAACATTTTCTCGAATATTCCCTGAAAGGAAATATAATTTTTTCAATATGACAATGTACCTAAATAATAAAATACACTTTTTGTACTGTACTGGGGTCATACATATTTATTTTATTTTCAAAATTAAATACATACATGACTTGATTTTTATCCAGTTTTTTTTTATTTTTCATAGCCTCTCAATCAAGCTTGCAGTATAGCATTTTTAAAATATTTATGTATCAATTGGATGAAATTATATATAGTTTAGAAAGTAGCTTACTTATTATTTGCATTGTTAATGTACAACTAGGGAAAGCTAACACAAAACAACACACACTCCGACAAACCATAGTTGCAAATATATGGAGAAAACTTTTTCGTCAAAATAAATAATCGCAGTTGTTAAATATGACAAAGAAGTAGACTATTTCAGCATCAGAATTAATAAAATAATTATACTTTCTTTTGACAAAAATCGCATACAAAATTATAGTGATGTTCTGCAGCACTACAGTCTGAATGGACCCAGCCCGAACCCCTGTTACAGTGGTACCACAGTTCTCTGTACTTACCAAGCTTGCCACAAAACAAACAGGTCTCATTAGTGCCATTTTTTGTTGGAAAGATGGAGCCACCATATCCAAATCTTAAATGTCATCATCTTGACAAAGATCTTTTGTATTTCCTTTGTCTTCGCTAGAATAAACGGACGAATCATTGAAAACATTTTTATTCGTTTTCTTCATTTTCATTTTTTTTGGCTTCCCTATATCATGTTCAGCTTGTGTTTCCGTTTTATTTTTCCTCTTTGTTTCCACTTCTTCCAGCATCGTTTTTCTTGGAATGGCTGTTAGGATTTACGAATGCCTTTTCCGTCTTGGCGACATCCTGGTCCCTGTAGTCCTTAGATCGACGGTTTTGGAACTGAAGGTTAGGAAAATAAAAGAAAATTACGTTTCACAACAATGTTTCACGAAAATGTAGTATTAAAATTCGACCTTGAAATTTTACTCCCAATACGCCCAAAGAAGTTTCATTTAAAACAAAACCTGGACCTAGCGATGTTGTTAAATTTAAGGTAAAAATTTTTAACAGTGTTTTGTTCGCAGGTTTCAAGCGTTGGAATGGTAAAGGTTACATAAACAGAGACTGTTACAATGTTAGAAATAACAGTACATTCACTGACTTTTCTCGGAAGAATTAACCTAAAAAAAACCAAGGTGTTTTTCTTAGTTCCAAATAAACATGATTCTGACTTCCAAGTTATATGCTCCGTTAGAAAAAAAAAATCCTACCGAAGTTAGGGAAGTAAGGATGTATTTTTAATGGACCTTAAGGGTGCATGTCCCATTCCAGATCAATATTTTATATTTACGTTACGCATGATTAAACTTACCCAACTTTATGAGTGGCTGAACTTTCACAAAATGAAAAAAATATATATATTGGATGTATTTGCATAATTAGCTGTCAAAGTTTTGCACACAAAGGATAAGGAGAATGATATCTGTTATAAAACTGAATCACTTTAGGTTCAAAGTAAATTTTCCTGGCTACTTTGGGATATGGTTTAGTTTCTTTCAGAAAAAAAAAAGATTAAAGCTAGTCTCTTAAAATCCTCAGAATTTTTATGATTTTTAAACTTTAAATAAAATTAGGTAAATGTTTCTGAAATAAATTTGAAACATACCTAGCAGTACCCACTAGCATTGCCTGTTTAAAAAAAATAGTTTTTTTATTCCATTTGGTTCTTCTTATCCATACTGCACAAAAATGTTATGAATTAAACTTCACAATCTAATTGTACTAAACTTTTAAACTACACTTTTTTCATTTTGTTGTAGTTCGGCTACTAAAATAGTCGACTAGTGTTAAAAGTAAAATTTAAATAATTACACGGAACGGGACATAACTTAAATATTTATTTTACAAATTAATTAAACATAGTTAACATTAATTTGCGAGGATACTCGTACATTTACGAATGTACTTGTATAATTTGTAACCAGAATTTCTCTTAAATCAAAGGTGAAAATATTTGACAGTATATTCGGTGATACAGAAGACACCACACTGTTGGATCTCCTGCTGAAACGACTCTACGTTGCATAAGATGTGTGGCGTAATACACTTCCTATTATCTCTGTTGCAGTATGATGTATTTATAACACTATCAAGGTGCTTGATGGTTAGGTGTTCACTATGTAGACAAGCTTATAGTGAAGTCTTGTGTTGTTTTTTTCCTGTGAACCTTCCACGTTGTTATTTTCGTTGTGTTCTTTCTTTTTGAACTATGTTACATTTCCTGTTGGTTTTTTTAACTCAGATTTCATTCGATTGCGTAGTGTTATTTACAACCTAACAATCTGAATTTGTTGGGTCACTTTTAGTTTTATTTCGTTGCTTTTTCTTTGACAATAATTTATTGTCCTTATATGTTTCCTGTGAATGTAGAATACTTTTTTCTGTTTTTTGAAGTTATACTTCTTTAGGCGCGTTATGAAAAAATGATGAGAGCGAATTTTTACTATGCACGCACACCATGCAACGAAATTTTTACAGAATGAAAAAAAGGCTACATACAAATAAAAATTATATATGTGCTTTTAAGTCTTATACTTTAGAGATTGATATTGATTACTAAATCACATCATTTAAAAATTTATTTATTGTGAATATTTGTGATATAAATTGTGTTTATAAACTTTTTCAAGTGCATTTATATAAGTGAGGTTATGTTCCCATTTGTAAAACTTATTTGCATTATGAACGATTAATTATTACATTATTATTTAATATAAAAATAAAATAATACATTAGAACACAAGTTAAAAATATTTATTATTAATTAAAATTCATCCAAATAAATAATTAATTTTATAAACGTGTTAATGTTAATACTGAATACTGAGATTTATTTAAAAAAATTTTAATTTGATTGAATTATTTACGAAATGGACAAAAAAACCGGACTGAGAGCGCAATGCCATTCGTAGACGTAGTAGAGAGTTCTCCTGCTAGATGGGGTTAGTAGATACCTTCACTAAACAACTTCCCGGAATTCGTCAGTTCGTAGGTTAACGTTACTGTTTCGTGTTCCACCTACGTAGTCGTTATGGCAGATTAAAAAAAAATAACAACAATGTGTTTGATATTTTGTTTCCTGCTTGAAAAATCGGCAACGGTAGCTTACCAAACGCTTCAACAGGCTTTCAAGGAGGATGCTATGAGCCTCACACAAGTCTTCGAGTTGTTTGGGAGCTTTAAATTTGGTGAGATGAGCGTTGAAGATCACTCGAAACCATGAAAACTTTGAAAAAATCCATCAAAAAATCAACGAGGATAGTCGTTTCACGATCGACAAAATTTCAGAAGATACATGAGTTGGAGCTCGTGCCAGCGGATTTTGACTGAGGATTTTCAAATGAGACGTGTTGCCGCTAAATTTGTTTCTCACCTTCTCAAACCAAATACTAAAAAAAAAAAAAACATTCAATTTAACTTGAACCAGGACTTGAAAAAATGGTATTGAAAGTGATCCAAACTTTTTGACCAAAGTCATTACAGGTGATGAGAGTTGGTGTTACGGGTATGACCCAGAAACCAAGCAAGCGTCAAGCAAGTGGAAGACTCCCAACTTCCCCAGACAAAAAAAAAAAAAAGCAAGAAAGGTCGAATGAGTCGAATGAGAAGACGTTGATCATTGTGTCTTTTTTGATGTTCGTGGAATTGTGCACCAGGGATATTTCCCCCCATGGACAGAATGTTAACCAGCACTTTTATTTGGAACTTTAAGACGTTTGCGAGAGGATGTGTGGAGGAAACGCCCGGAACTTTGGCGATCAGGCGACTGGTTCCTTCATCGCGACAACGCATTCGCACACACGGCCTTACGAGTAAACCGATATTTGGCCTCTCAGGGGTGGTCTGTCGTTCCGCACCCTCAGTATTCGCCAGACCTAGCATCGTGCGATTTTTTCCTGCTACCCAGAATGAAGAAAAAATCTTAAAGGGAAGCGTTCTGATGATGTGGAGGCTGTAAAAACAGCTTCGCAAAGGGCATTGGGGGATATCAATGTTGAAGAGTTCCAGAAGTGCTTCAAACTGTGGGAAAAAAGACTTGACATGTTCATCGTATCTAATGGAGAGTACTTTGAAGGCAATTGAAGGAATGTTGTAAAAACGTTAATAAATAAACTTTTTATGGCAAAATTCCGATTTGTTTGGGTCCCCCATACCTACCGTATTTATAATATCAATCCAATCCTTTTATTATTTTATTTCTATTAATTATTTACATGCAACATTAAAGTTGTTTTTTTATGACGCCAAGTAACTTTAACTTCTAACGCGCATGCATAAATAAGTACAAGCACCCATTTTGTTTCTGTTTTCGGTTCGTCTTTGCCGTTGGTTCGATGGTAGTTTGACTGCTAAGATTTCTGTTTTTTCCTAGGTCTGTCCTATCGTTTGTGATTTCTGTTGACTCATGTTGGACAATGGAATACCTTCACTTAAAATTCATATAATAAATTCATATCCACATGTCATGGTTTCAGTTCTATAAATTTGTCCTCCGTGCTTTGTTTGAAATTTTCAGATTACAACTGGCTTTCCTCCAAAGTATTACACACATAATGTTTATTTGTAAATTAGAACCTTTTAAGAACTTCTGCATCAGTCATTCGATCCATTCTCCCGATATTCTTCAGCCATTTAGGTTTTTTTTTTGGAAGTCCATTCGTATACATCTTACATACAAATGCAATTGATGATAGATTCATCAACGCACAGTCGATAAACCCTCAAGCTGGAGGCATCCAATACGAAATTAAATTATTATTTGCTATTATTTAAGTCATAAATGAATATATAAATATTTATTTCAAGAACACAAAATACTCCGATGACAAACTTTTCTTATATTTTTTTTGTAATATCACCATATAAAAACTGAAATAAAACTATTTAGTGTTTTGGAGGAAATAGATTTTCATAAAATGTTATAAAGTATAAAATTAATTTCCTTTCGTGTTTAATTTTTTTTGTGTTTTTTTTTCACAAACCTATTTATTATACTTCATGTTATGCTGCTGTCATTATATAGAAAAAAAAGAGATTCATAATTTAAAATATTCAACACACCTGAGTGAAAGCTTTGTCGTTATCTATTACTAACCAGCCCATACAATGAAGGTATAATAATTTTCTATGATGGAGTTTTATATGGGTTATTATTAATACCTGTAAGAATTTACGGTGGCCAGGGTGGAACACATCCGTTAATTCAAGTAGCCAAACCTTTGTTTTCGTGACCATTATTCAACGGCTTCACTGCCCCGGCTACGAGGCAGCAGGGTTGGCATGCCTGGACCCCGATACAGATGACGTCGTCTGGGGACCTGACCGAGGCCGCTTCGCGCCCGTTAATTCGCCCTCGCAGCGACAGCCCGTGGATCGATGCGCGGGTGGGAAGGGATGATTAAGAGGAAGGGGGAGAGGGGAGCAGGGGTATCGGTATTATAGGCCCCTCTTCCCCCCTCCCCTCTTCCACTACACCCTCGCTGAAAATTGGTGACGCGACGTTGGGGGTTCGGTTTACTGTTTACCCCTGGTGAGCTACACCGCGCTCGGCGTGGACGTCGCGCGGGTTGCCTATTCCCTCTCCGCTAGGCGCGGTAGTTCATCACTTGGGGGGTATAGTCTCTCACGCTTAGATTGCAGTATACAGTACATGGCACCCAATGTTTGCCAGATTTATACTAGCCGGCTTGATAATGTTAAGAATTTATATTGTATACTATCGTTATTTATAATAATCAATATTATTATTAATTTTTAATTTTATAAGATCATCCTATTTACAGTATTTTTTTAACAGCTGAAGTCATTATGAAAGATGATAAGAAAACATAATTATATACTGTACACTAATTATTATTGTACAGGAGAAACTATTTGTAGCAGTCTGTCATTAATAAAAACTATTGTGTGCGTGCGGTCCACGCACGACATAAGTGAAACTTCTTGCTTTTTAGGTGTAGATAGAGACAAATTAATTAAATTTTCTATCAAACTGTCCACGTAAAAATGAATAATATTAGAAAATCAATTGCACAAATCAATGACTCTTTTGCACACGAATAAATATATTGTAGATTATTTAAATAAAATACAATAAATATGGCAGTGTCCATCGTCAACTGTTACGAACACTGAAGAGTAGACTAACACAAGCAATGTTACAAGAATTCCCGTAGCATCACTGCTGTATCATTTCTACCTCTAACCGACCGTCTCCCCTTCCGGTCGTTACAACTAGCATATAGAATGATATGCTACGTACGTATCCCCCTTTCTTTGCCGTCTTCCCATTCGACCGCTAGTGCATGCGTTGGAGTGGCATCACCTCTGACGCACTCTCCTGATTTACCAGGGCCACCACTCCGCACCTAACTATTCCCCTCATGCGATCGGAATGTTCGTAACGCTAAAAAATTGTTGCCCCCTCAGTAAAGAAGTTTCACTTCAATAAGGCATTCCATCAAAATAGGTATATGCCTTGTTCAAACAGAGCCAAATTGTTAGTACTTACTAAACGACACAATTTTTATTTAAAAATTTCCCTTAAAAATAAAACTTTTCAAGTATATTAAAAACGTTTCATTGTAAAAGTGTGTCTAAAACTGTTGTGTTCTATGGCGTATGTATGACCACAAAGCACACCGAAACAAGGACAGCAGCTCTAATGGCAGAAATCGTGCATTGGAAAGAGATAGTAAATGCCCATTAAGAGCACATTACAATCTTAGGATGAGACACGCTATAGAAGACACACCGCGCCTAGAGCGTGTATGAGACCATACTCGCATAGCTCAAGAGGATCGCAAAATAATGCTGACAAAAGGACAAACTGTGATAATACAGTGTTACTTTTGGAAAGGTGGACATGAAAAACCAAGTTTATTGACCCAGACGGCGTCTTGGCTAACACTATAGGCGAGGAACTTCTATGTAGAGGCGTTAAAAAACTATCGCAGTGTTACGAAAAATGCTTAAAAATTAATGGCGATTATGTGGAAAAATGTAGTAGATATTTAGTAAACCGAAACTGCCAATAAAAACCTTTTTCACGAGTTAATTATTTATTGACCAATTGGACCTTATCGTATGAATATACCTTGTATCAGGTATATAAATAGTACCTTCTAGCAGAAATGTTTTTTAATATACCATAATGATGCGTATCATAATTGGGCTCGTACGACATAAACGATAATTCTTTGGTAGCTATATTTTAGCAAGCTTTCCTTGATAAAGCTTGCAAGTGTTATAAAACGTAAATTAAATATTCATAATTGAATATTACTTGAACTTTGGAACAAAACTCGTGGAACATGATAGCTAAAACTTTGACGAAGGAACAGCAGAGTTCTGGAAGTCGTAATTTAAGAAAAAGTCTTAGGGTTTTCTGGCCTTCACAGTCTCCTGCCGAAGATGTTACAGGAACAAGAATTTTGAAATGCAGTGGTAAATTAACCAGTTTTAATTGAACTTTTTGTTAAAGTTACTGAATATAATTATAAGATGCTGGCTGTGATTGTAAACTAGATATGCAAAATTCGGTGCCGTAGAAATGAAAGAGAGAATATCCGTTAAACTTTAAACTACGTAGTTAACAAGGGAGTACCATAAGAATTCAAAAATTTTCAAAAGTAAAGATGTTAAGCTGGCGCCACTAACAAACGAAGCTGGAAAGGGTAGTTAAAGAAGTCACAGATACATACATTTCAGATCTCATATCTTGGCTTCATTTCGAGAACCTCAATTCACAAATTCAGAACTAAGTCAAGTTAGGATTTAGTTGGTTGGTCTAAATACTAATGTAGACTGGATTACGAAAGAAAGATAGCGGAAATAAATCTGTACATTCATTTCCAAAAGAAAAAAAATTCTTGAATATCAATACATAGTTCCATTATTAAACCACTGGAAAAAATTCAGTTAAAATTATTAATTTGGTGCTAGTCATAAAGTATACAATAAAGAATATTCTCCAATGAACTAAGAATGAGCATTAAAATTGTGCAATGTAATTAAATATAAAAAAGCAGAATAAAATGTTTCCCTAGACGCGTTTTTCAAACCACCAAATGTTTCAAAGTATAACATTCGGAGTGTCCTTGTCAAAATAAATACATGAATAACATTTATTATTTAAAGTGTTGTTTGAACTCGCACGTAGGAACACATTAGTCGAAAAAAAAACTTTGTCGGTATGGCGCAGGGCACCTGCTGTAACCAGTTTAGTGATTAAATCTTTTTTTCTATTTTTTTTAGGAGCAAGCCCCTAGCTTAAAATTCCTATTTTTTAAATTCCCCCCCCCCCCCCACCCCAACTCTTTCAAGTTTACTCTTGACTTGTTTGTTACATCCCGCGATTTAACTCACGGGAAAACTTAACGACTCGGATTGGTTCCGCGAAGCGGTGGACGTGAAGAAAAAATGTGAAGAGGGGAGAGGGGGGGGGGGTCGTTACCAGAACGCCGAAATACCACAACGCCGAACGTAAAATAACGCCGAATACCATAACGCCGAATGCCAAATTGACCGCAACGCCGACAGCTAGAAAACTGCTGTGTACCACAACGCCGAAATACAGTAACGCCGAAAAATGTTGCGGGGGGGAGGGGGGTGGGGCACGGGAGCAAAATGAAAAACCACTGAATGAATTTGTGTGCCTAACCTAACCTAACCTAACCTTTGTGGCAGTCCTGCAATGATTTTTTTCGGCGTTAATGTTATTTCGGCGTTGTGGTACACAGCAGTTTTCTATAGCTGTCGGCGTTGTAGTAAATTTGGCATTCGGAGTTATGGTTTTCGGCGTTGTGGTATTTCGGCGTTGTGGTGCGTCACCAAGAGGGGGCTGGGTGGGGGGGGGGGGGGCAAGAGGGAAAGAGGGGACATCGGCTAACAAGGCGAGTGGCTCAACGTCACCACTGAAGACCCGGCGACAGCTCACGAGCACAGGCCACGGGGGTCAAGCGGGGCTCGTGTTCCGAACACGCAAGACACTAGCGTGCACGCCTCTCCCCCAGAACCTTCACGTGCGCCTCTCTCGTGTGGCTGACCTCCGCGCCCTGGCGAGGGAAGTGGAACTGTGTGGGGAGGAAGGGAAAAGGCAGCAGGATAATTAATTTGCAGTCGCGTTTAATTACCTCGTCGTTTGCAGCATCGCACACGCGCGCTCACAGAACATGGCCAGAAGTGCTTTCTGGATATATGGTCACGTCAGTTTCAACTGTTTTTTTTTGGTTCATCCCCAAGAGGAGTTCTAGTTTTTTTTTTTCTTCAAATTAAATTTATTTGACGTTAATGATTCGTTTGTAGCTAACGGGGATACCGCAAGTATTTGTTGGATTTTCCCATGAGATAGCCTACAGTTCACAGAGATAAAAGCCACAACCACAACCCGAACAGTTACGAAGTTTACGGAAGTAAAAAGTTAGGTTAAGTTATCGTAACTAAAATTAAAGTTAGGTTAGGTTAGGTTAGAATTATTTAGATTACCCTATGACCTTAAAATATATAAACCCTTGCAATATGGCAATTTTTCACGAAAATCGGCGAACGTCGGGGAACTTCGGAACTGTTCGGGTTGTGGCTCTCATCCCTGTGAATATGTAGGTTTCCCTGGCCTATAGTAAGGGACCATTCCAGAATTGACCAGGAGCTGTTTGGGTGAATCATTTAAAAAACATAGCAGAACGGTAGAGATTGGCAATCGAACCACGGTCCTATGTCTTCGCCATTATTCCTCCTTTTTTGCGCAGGGGCATGTTTAAGGGGGCGACACCAAATTAAAAAGAGAAATCAAACTATAAACTCATAAGAAACTCATGTTGATCGACACAGGAAAAATTGCGCCTATTTTCAAATAATTTCATCGCGTAACACTGAGTACTGACGACGCAATATTACGTCATCTGATTTCAACACAGTTATTTGTAGCTACGCTTAATATTCACGTACCATTACTACTTCGGAAAAGTTTTTAAGTGTAGATCTTTGTTGAAAAGGCCGACGGATGAAGGTTATTAAATGTATTAAAAACGAAGAGCACACAAAGAGTGCTGAAGATAACAATAACATATTTCTAGCTTTAAATGAGAGCGGACAAAACAAAGAAGTGTTGTAAACGCCTCGCAGTAAGTGAAAGTCAAGGTAGGTTTTACATTGCATAACCTAGCTCTGCATATAAAAAAGACAGGTTACCTCTTGTTGGCCAAACAGTCCCGCCAATCAGAAGAGAAGAGACCACTGATTTGCCAGCACCCCCAACCAATCACAGAAGTCCAGCTCAGATTGGCCAAACCAACAGGCCAATTAGATGGAAGGTAGACTATGATTGGCTCACAGATGCAGACAATCGGGAAACACTCCTTTCAGGAGAGAGTATTAAAGGTAAACGAAATTGTAATAACCTCAGTAGGTATCTCTACCCTGATGATGGCGATTGCAATGTCGACCGAAACGTCGGTGATATATTCGCATTGGAAGCAGCTACAACCAAGAAGCCAAGCTACTTCAGACAATGGCCGCGAAAGCCTGCGATCTTTGTGAATTATTAATTTGTCGTGTTAAGTGTACAAAGAATTGGGATATCCTTTCAAGGATAGTTTCTCATTGATTGCAGCCTTGATATTAGAGAATACTATGGTTAAGTCTCAGTCGTTAAAAAGACACATCCTTAATTTTAGGAAACAGGCACTGTCTCTATTTTCTAACGCTGCAAAAAAATATATAATATGAGTTTTCTTAAAAATTTATTAATAATACATTTTTAGCATTATCTTAGAAAGGCAATAATTTAATTTTGTCCTAAAAAAAAAACCTTTGCGCATTATTGGCACTTTGGGGTAATCTTAAGATATGATCACACTGTACGGGGTCATGACATTTTGGATCACGTATAATAGCTATGCGCGTGACAATAAGGGATTCGCAACTTGTTCTTGAAAGTATGAATACGCGCACAAGTAAACAATTCAGGGCAGCTTCTATTTTACCTTACTGTCTATATCTCCATGTTGCCTTTGTTTTAAAGTACTATTTATATTTTTCCGCAAATAAATATTTAGCATGCGCTTAATTTTAAATTAGTTTTTTTTTCTAGTTTCGAAATAGGTTGTGAAATAAATGACGCTGAAAGCTTGTACTGAAAAAATAACTTTGATGAAGGAAATTCTGAACCTGGCACAGAGAGGGAAAAATTGCGGCGTTGTTGCCACAGGAGTAGGCAGGCGAGATAACAAGGGAGAGAATAAATAATGTGTCCATTTACACGAAAGGCAACAGTCTGCGGGGGAAATGGAGAAAGTTGTAAACCAAGAGCCACTAGAATTTTTTTCTGCTGTTTTATTTATATCATGAAGGAGTGAAGTATATATTTTTTCTCTCAGTTAAATTTGCATCACAATAATAACGACCTCATAAATTGGCTGTCCGTACTTCGAGAGTGAAGCAAGAGGACATGTGTGCGCTGTCAGACACCCAGAACTATTCACTCTAAATTAGAAAAAAAGTGGAATTCTGAGATTAAGCTTTAGTTGACTGACTACCGTTTGCTGAAAATTAAGTAAATTGCACAATAAGTACGAGTGTCAGGAGTTCAGTTAACATTATATATATATCATTACTGAGTCAGCGAATATCAGTTGCTGAAATAATAGGATTGAGTTCAGCCACGATAATCTTTACATTAAAAAGCTATATTAAAATTAAAATAAAAATTCTCTACGATCGAAAGCAGAACATCTCATTTTAATTGTAGCTAAGCCTACAACACCACCAGTACACAAAAAGAAAACATTTGGTTATAAAATTTAAGTAAATTGTCGTATTTTTGGACTTAAGGAAAAAAACCTATAAATATTGCGAGGCTTGAACAAAAGAAAACTAATAATTAAGTTATTTCATTGATCTATAATATAGTCGAATTAAGGTTTATTCCAGGCAGTTTCTTGAGTCATATGTAGAAAGCGGACCAAATACAGTTAAAAATGATTGGCGATAGCACATATATTTACATACTCCGACTTGTTGAATCTTATAGGAGGCGCTTTGGCGAAGCAATGTTTTGAATACTGAAGTAAGAAGTTACTAAAACCTGAAGTGTAATTGAAACCAAATAGATTTATTTTGCTCTCACAGAGTCAAATTCGAGGCTGTCCTTTGTATGGAAATTTCATTCTGTAGCCCGTGAAAGTTTGGCTTCTCTTTGTGCTAACAATTGAACAAGCACAGCGAAGAAAGCAAAATTAATTAATTTACTTCCAGGAATCGGTGTTCCATACAAAAATAAATAATAAATATAAATTTAAAAACATCCCTCCTAAAAAGCCACGATAAGGCAGACAAGTATTTGAGCAAAACAAATTTACCCATAAAATAGTTGGGTTTCGTCCAACTTTGCTTTTCGTAAATTACTGAACTAAGGTACAGATTAAGGTACGGAATTAAGATACCTGAGAGCTCGTTTGAAAACAAACTATGAATGATTTCCTTTTTTTTTTATGTGTAAACATCTTAGCTCTCGGTATACGGCATTTGGTTAGCAGTAATTTCTGTGAATGGTGCGTAAGTCTCGTGGAACGGAAATGTGTCCCTAAACACGGTTCTGCTATCTGTGAAAGTTTAAGAAATCTCGAAAAGATGTCACACTTGATTGATTTATTCGTTATTTGTTCACTTTCGTGAACATTGGGGGATGTACTAAGCGTAGTAGTGTGATAAACTAAACTTTATAATAGTACAACTACGATTTAATAATTTATGTTATAATTTATAGTCATAAAAATAACTAATTACAACTGAAAATAATACGCATTATAATTTTAACAATCCTTCGTTAGCATTGGAATGTAAAGATAGCGCTGCGTTCGTCATATTTTAGAGATACAAGAAATCGATACCCTACATATATTTGAAGCCATATTTAATAAAATATTATGAAATAATAAAATATGTTATGAAATTTTGCTGTAAATTCTAAAATGTTAAATAAGTTCAATAAGGTTAAAGTTTGATTGTAGGAAGTATTTTAAAACCGATTTATGTAATTTAAACAAAAACAAATATACGTACATATACTTAGATTAATATTATGCGTTTTAAAATGTTTCAGGTTAATTTTGTTTTAATGTATCTATTATCCTGAAACTTTTAGTTTGAAAAATACTTTAAAAAAATAGCGCCGTGATCGTTATGCCTTAGGGAAACAACAGCATGTTAAATATATTTGACGCTACTTTTGTTACAACACTATTTTCCCAGTTAATGAAATACAGGTATTTTTAAAGTGGTGATTATATCTTTTTATGACTATTCAAGTTCACAAAATTTATTCCAGGATATTTTCAGTGCCATAAAGTTTACTTTGGTGGACCAATACGCTTAGTAAATCCCCCGATGTTCGTGAAAGTTGCTATATACGGGTGCAAGTAGCCACACGTGGGTGCGTCATCTTGATTGCTATAGACTCGTGGCTATAGCAGTTTCTGCATGCATGCGCATTGGAATTTTAACCTGTTATATTTCCGTTGTATAATGAGCGCTCATGTTATTGAATTTCCGGTGCATACTAAAATTTAAAAACTCAACGCGCCTAAATAAGTATAACCTGAAAACGTAGGCGATGATAATTCTGGTCTAGTGGGAAATGTCAGAGGTTCAGCATTGAGGAATTTACACGCGATACGTTCCGTACCCCTATTGTTCGCCTAGCCCTGAGAAATCATCAGTACCATCTTAAAATTATAGTTAGGATAAATTATTTAGTTTAAAAAAGATAAATTTTATTTAATTTTCCCCTAAAATGAATAATATTTTATATATATCACTCTTGGCATTATTTTAAAGAATGCAAGTTCTGTATTATAAATTTATTTGCAACACGAGAATGCATGAATTTTCTCGTTACCGAAGTTAGATGTCTAGACATCACTTGCGAGTATTGAAATACCCGCTAATCTTTATTAAAATTATAAATCTGTTACAACACGAGGACATTCATTTCGATTTGAATTTGGTTACGGAAAGGTACAAAATAATAATTCTCGCATTGATATAAGGACGCGCAGGGACTAAGTATATTTTCTCCGGTGAACTTGCGAGACCAATGGGTTGATCCCCGTGTGACGGAAGAATGGTGTGGGTGATCCAGACGAGGATAATTTCCAATCCCACCCTTCCCCTTGCCGTGTTGGGGACCGCCCTTTCATGGGTTCCTGGGAGATGAAATGCGGAGGGAGGTCGTATCTTATCACGTCGCGGCTCTGCGTGTGCAATGACGTCCACCACCCTACAACAGCGGGCCATTCGCGTCACTCGGAGGACGGGATCTGGTTGGCTGGCGCCCCACTGGTGAACGACAGACGGATGTCAGACCGCAACACGTGGGTGTCACGAGTCCTAGACACGGAGGCCAGAATTGAAAAAAAAAATTCTTTAATTTTGCAAAAGATTCCTTTGGAAACCAGTTGCCAAGAAGTATTTTGTAATAGGCTAATATAAAAGTAATTACTCCATGGATATGACGTTTTGTTATGTAAACATCTCAGCTCTCGGTATACGGCATTTGGTAGGAGTAAGTTTGTGAATGGAACGGAAGTAGAATGAACGGAAATGTGTAACCACGGTGCCTATGTCGTAAAGACGACGTACCCTATGTAGCAACATAAACCCGAATATAGTCACTTTCGTTAATATTAGGAGACATACCAAACATATTGGTGTGCCAAATGAAACTCTATGATAGTGAAACTAGCCCAAAATTTTTTTATAAAAGAAAATAATTATAGTAAAAAGTAATCTTAAAATTTAATAAACGTAAAAGTATTGGCATTACGATGATTATAATACATATTCTCCTAGCAAAATCCCAATAGGCTCGGTATTATAGCGGTAAAGCGCACGCTTGTAAAGCTAAGGGCGAAATATTCATGTGGTTCAAACCTCATCACTGGAAAAAAGATTTTTACTTGTCTTAATAACATAATATTACGTAATAATAAAAGTTAATCACCTCAATAAGGTATGGATTGTTTGTAGGAAGTATGTACAGACTGATTGCTGTCGTTTAAGCAAACACTAATAAACAAACATACACTTAGTGTTATAATATTTGTTTTAAAAAGTTTCAAGTTAATATTTTAGTAATTCCTTAAGTATATGTAAGTGAAACTTCTAACGTTTGCAGAAACTTTATAAAATTAAATGTTTAGTGAGTTTTAAAAAGCTAAGCATTATTTTGATAAAATTTCTTATAGAAAATCAGGTCCAAAGCCGGGGTTTTATCGCATCCTTTTCTAATATTTTAAATTTTCCGCGTGTTTCTTGCTGCTATCTGCACGTGCCGGTGGCAAGAAAAGTTTACGATTCAGGCAGCGAATTCTAGAAACGGGTGCAGAAAGTAAGTGTGTGATTCGAGTCCATAAATTTTTTATTAAAGCCATTATTTCATTTATTACTGTAATTACCAACTAGACATTATTTTAAAGAATTATACTTTAAATTTCTGTCCGAGTTTCGTATTGTAATTTTATTTATTTGCAACATAAATAACATGATAACACATGAATGTGCTCGTTACCGAGGTTATATGTTTACACATCACTAGCGAGAACTGAAAGACTAGCTCACATTTTAAAAACATATTTTAACTTTTTTTTTTTTTTACGATTTTTGTACCTGAAAGCCACGTGTGTTCTTTATACATACAATGCACTAATTTCCTTCCCTCCAAGGTGTCGTTGGCCGAGAAACACAAGAGGAGTTGCAACGTGTGAATTTCAAGTAGGTCCAACAGCATCCACCGTAAAGTCACAACCTTGCTGCTTGAAACTTTCACCTCTTCCCAAATATGAAAGCGCACCTTAAAGGACCACATTTTCTTTCATTTTAACGACGAGGTGAAAGCTGCCATTCAAACCTGGTGCCGACAGCAACCATCGTAATTCTTCTTCGACGGGTTGGCCCGACTACTCACAAGTTGACGCAAGTGCTTGGGCAAGTGTCGAAAAGTTTTTAGTTAGTTACACAGAGGACAAATGTAGCTTCCAGGTATAACAAAAATTGTGAAGTTATGGCAAAGGAGGCATTACTTTTCAAATAAAATTTCGAGGTATGGGACCAAACCGCTTGAATACCGTCTCAGTGCGTATTGATGGAGTAGTGTCAGGGTGCGGACTCCAACACACAACCCCGCGATAAACGTTACGAAAAAAAAACAAAAAACAAATCAACAAACTTTTATAAGCAATTATTTGTAATCATCTGGCAGACGAAAACAAAATGGTGGCCTCCAGAAGACAAAAACAAGATGGCGAGCGGGACGTCATACTAGCCGGCGATTAGTGGTGGGAGGTCAATCTGTCGGTGGCTTCCATGGAGGAGGGATCTGTCGTCATTTTTAATTTGACCTCACCGTGTTAGAACTGAATACTCCATGACGTAAGTGCGTCTTTAACTAAAATTTTATTAAAATTTGATTGATTAATTTTTTATAAATAAAAAAATACGAATTATATTGGATAATAATTAAGGGTTTTCAATATTGTGACCGTGACGCCATAATCCAATATGGCAGAATTTTTTTAATTAAATGATTTTCAATTATTTATTATAAATTAAATTTTTTTTCCCGATTTTCTAGCATAAAAAATACGGATTTTTAAGATGACGGCCGTAAAGCAAATTGCAAAGGTTGTGTCGTAATTCCAGATGGTGGCCGGTTTATGGCGTCTTGCTTTTAGGACTCTTAAGCCGCGTTTAGGAATTTTCAAGCCGTTGGCATTTTTGAGGACTAAAACGGGAAATTTTACCTCAAAACGGGAATTTTTCTCTCGAAACAGAAATTTTTTGTTTTAAATTTTTTGGTGGAATTATTTTATAGATAACTGGAACTTTTGGCGGATTTGGGGTAGCGTTTGGCAAAATTTTAGTTATTTTTGGCAAATGTTTGCAAATTTTGATGGTCAAGGTCATCCAAGATGTAGGCCGTGACGTCATAATCCAAGATGGCGTTGGACTCCTCTGGCTCCTCCCGGCGAAGCCTGTCCTCTGACCGGCTATTATATACTACTAAAATCAAATTATGGAATGTTCAATCTTTATCTTTTCCTTGGTTGAAAAATAATCCTTGAAAGAAACATCGACAAAAATATAAAATTATGCGTCTATTTTCGTTTTAAATATTCAGTATTATCTCCAGAAACGTATTTCATGCATGCAAAAATACACCACAGCCACGTGTTCTTGTAGTAGGCTAAGCCTTGTTTAACGTTGGAGGTTCTGTTGCTTCCAAACCTCATCATCTAAAATACAATGTTTTGAGGAAATGCTAGATGTTTATTTTGTTCATTTTTCATTCGGAGCTAAAACTACAAAAATAGTTTTTTTTATAACATTTCGACGTAAATTAAGGGTTGTGTGACACGGAAAAAGTATGCATTGATTTAATTAAAATGACAGGCTGTAGCCAAGTAATAAATTGCTCAGTTATGATGATTTGTTGCATAATTTTCTTATTTTTTGAAGAAATCTTAGTAATCCGCAACAAGAAATTAGTTCGAAATAATTTTTTTTAAATACAAAGATCAATCATTATAAATATGTAAAATTATACGTTAAAAGTTACAAATGTTGAAAATTTTTCCGCTTTGATACTTAAGTAAATTGAGTGGTTGCTAATAATTTGCAAAATTACGTTTTGGTCGCAAAAATATAAATGGAAATCGTTCGAGACTGTGTGAGGGAGTAAACTTTCTGAAATGTCATCGCTGCCACCCTCAATTATGGCCTCATTAAACTTTTGACAAGCGCTATCACTTCTCGACAAACTTTCCCCGCGTTCACCCAATCACTGGAGGGGAGCCTTCAAACTTTGCTTTGAATTTGTTTTCTTCATCCGTTCTCGCGTATTTTTATGCATGATAGAATCACTGGCCAATAACGTAATATAAAACGTAGCAGGAGTAGAAACTTGCAAAGTTGGAGTTATTTTCTGGTAATAAGATAAACTTAACGAACTTGTACAAAAATAAGGCGGCGTCTATTGTAAATTTTCTGCAATATATTGCCTTCCAGCTTTATTGCATGTGATTGGGTCATTTCAAATTTGTAAAGTTGTTATTGGTTTCTCGTCCTTTGAGGCGTGTCAAAAATACCCGAGTTCTAATGAGAGCTCACTTCTATTATAAGTTGGTGTAATAACGCTCCAAATAATAACGCGAATTTTGCAGGTCTCTAATTACGAGTCATTAAAACATATTCTGGATATATTAATACAAATTCTCGGGTTTTACAGCAAGGATGCATTAAATAATTGGTGTCCAAAAGTTTCAATGGTATATTATAACAGATAATACATCAAGTTGAAGGTAAACGAACATAGTTTTTTTTTTACAAATGTTCAATAGGTACACTTTTAGTTATACGGCACACATCCAACATAAAATCAAAATCTTCCCACAATTTGGTTAACAAGTCCGGAGTAATGGAAGCAATAGCCTCTTCAATTCTATGTCTGAACTCTGTCAAATCATTAGGTAGCGGCGGAACCTAGACACGATCTTTTATCAAGCCCCAAAGGAAAAAAAAATCGCATTGCGTTATGTCAGGTGAATGTGGAGGCCAGCGAAGGAAAGCTCTGTCGCTTCGACCATTATGACCAATCCAATAGTCTGGGACTTCGACGTTCAACAACTCTCGTACAAAGAGATTCCAATGGGGAGACTTCATCCTGTTGCCAAATAATTTTTACAGGTTCACACTCTACTAATCGGAAAAACAAGCATTCTTTCGAACTGCAAGTGAGAAAAATATCAGTATTCGCGCATATTCTTACCTAAAACAGAGTTACTATTTAATTGTAACTTAGTACCAAGTTTACAAGCATACAGTTGATACTATTAAATTTTATAACTGGGTCATTCTTTCATAGAGATGCTGTTTGTTTGCACGACTGGTCAGAACCTTTGGAGGCATATTTTATATTACTATTTTAATTTTATCAACAAATATTTTTTACTTAATATTATCTAACTAGCTGCAAGTACTTGCTTCCCGGGTTTTTTTGGTCGTTATTTATTTACAATAGTATTTTTTATATAAATGACATCTGTTAAAATTTAAAAAATTTTTCATTAATTTATTTTTTACATAAAAATTTTACATACTAGGAAAACACCAATATCTTACACATACTAAATTATTTAAAAGAAATTGGATTATTTATAAATTATTTAGAGTACTTCAACATATCCAATATTTGTATTCATATTTTCGTGTGTTATTAGTATGTACTGGTTTTCTCCGCAACATGTTTTCTCTCAAATCTATTCCGACACACTTAAAAGTTTGTCCCTGAGATTTATTCATAGTGACTGCAAAACGAAAATTGTAACCTTTTAAAATGAAATGGTAAAAGTATGGGTAGCATCGGAATGCAAGGTATTAGTACCGTTTACCCAACTGCTGGCTCAGTCTATACTATAGCTACTATGATATTGTTTCTAAGAAATTTCACTTGAAGTCTTGTTCCGTTACATAAATTTGGTGTTATAAGGTTACGTGATAAAATAACTGGAATGCCAATTGTTAATTTTAAAGAATCTAGAGGTAGCCCACACGGAATCAATGAATTTAAAAATTCTTGAGGGTAATGTACGGCGTCTTCTTGATCCATGATGGTATCTATGGAAAGGTAGTAAACGTTGTCGCCAGGAAGTTTAGACATTATTTTGTCGTTGATAGCGTCAACACTTATATTCCTGGCAGCTAAAATTGACCTCTCAAACATCTGGACACATCTGGATACACTTTAGAGACAAGTTCTTCAATGTTGGCCACGATCTCACCAAGTCCTTTATCAATGCAATTTTTTATGTCTGATTCAAGTACTTTCTCGTCACCAGTCAAAAGATCCTTCACCTAAGTGACTCCCCATGTTGGTATTCAGCTGCAAGAATTCAACACACTTCCATAATGGGGAAGATTTTAAGAAAGATTTAATAATATCTGCTCTAGTTGCCCTAACTATTACAGGCAATGTTTGACTGAAATCACCAGAAAACATCAAAGTAATTCCACCCATAAATTTATTTGAGCTTCTTATGTCTCTGAGAGTTGTATCTAAGGCCTCCACGTGAGCTCTATGTCATAGTGCACTCCATATTATTAGGCTTGCATATTACAAGACCTTGCCCAACGAACCATTTTTACCGATAGAGCACACACTGTCTCTTTCAAGTGATAGTGTAAGGGGCAATTTAAAACAAAAATGAGCTGTCCTTCCTCCTGTCAATAGTGTGGCAGCAATACCTGACGACGCAACGGCTATGGCTATTTTTCCTTGTGACTTAACTTTCACTAATATTAAATTGGTCACAAAATTCTTGCCAGTACCACCTGGAGCATCTAAAAAAAATGTTTTTTTTTTTGTCAGCGAAAACGCTTTTTAAAACAGTATTATAAACGAAAAAGTTGATCAAATACTAACTTGGGTTCATGTTTAGAAATATATTTATTTAATTAATTTAATCCACATGGTCTCCACAAAACCTTTTCTAGAGGGCCCGTATTATTAGTATTACAGTGAATCGGAAAAATCTAAGATGTTCGAAAGAAGTTGGTATATGCACATTCATTAATAATATTCTTAAGTAAAAATGTTCTGTAAGATTTGGATGAACATTATAAACACGGTTTAAAACTGTGTATTTTTTTACACCAGGGTAACCATTAACAATTGGCCACGATTTCTTCAAGAAATTGTATTTCTTTCCCAGGTGTGATATTGGGGCACTTCATAGTATAACAAATATTTGCAAAATCGTCGTTTGCGCATAGCTCGAAAAATCAAGTGAGAGTTGATGCAAGAGGATTATTAACGCAATCTTGAAGGTTTTTATCATTAAAATAAATTCATTGTCCATTTTGCAAATGGACTGCTAAATGAACGACTGCTGGGAAGTGTTCATGATAGGAAATTGAAAAATTCTCCAAATAGCTTCAGAAGTGCTAATATAGCGAACATTAAGATATTTTTCGACATCATCGTTATTACTGTGCAAAGTGAATGTGGCTTGATCAGAACCTTTATGAATATATTGCCTGTCTGAAAAAATTCCACGTTAGTATGTGCGTTGAAAATTCGTAATAAAACACGGCGATGCTGGGTTGGTGTCAATGGATCATGTTTTTCATTACAATGTTGTAAAGCCCAGGATATTGTTGTTTTTCGGGTATTTCAGCCAATATTATGTCAACTATGGTATCTGGTTGCATTTCGTTTGTAAGCCATAGGAAAATGTAAGCATACGGTAAACCTCTTTTCTGAAATTCAACACTATAAAGAAAGGCCTTAGTTTTTCAAAAAAAAAAAAAAAAAAATTTTGTAAGGAGGTGTATTATATTTTTTTAGTTTTGAATGGAAAAGCCTTGAAATCAAATCATGTCTATCTTACAATTTTTGATATGGAAATAATTCAATTTTAATTTCTGGCCATTCTGGATTACAGGTGAAGGTGATAAAAAATCTGGTCTCCCAAAGTTTTCAACATATATCATGGCGTCATGGCTCTTTTAATTCATATATCGTGAAAATCCTGTACCTAAATGAAGAAGGCAATATAACATACTGACCTATAATAGAGGCATTAACATTTTTAACATTTACAAAAAGTGTGTTATAGATGTATATATTCATCAACTTTCAAATTTTTGGGTTTCCTTATTAAAAATTCAAGCCGTTCAGATATAATTTTTGCTGCCATCGACACAATATTGATTAAAAAATCCTCTGAAATAATGTAAAATGTTCATATCATTTGTTCTTACCATACCTATGCCTGAAAGCATACAATCGCTTACATGATACTGTCTTAGGTAGTACAGCACCATTTTGTTGTTGAATGTTGATGCAGTACCCATAATCTCCTCGTGGGAAGAGCAGAAGATACTGTAGTGGTTCATTCTATGTAACTGAGAAACTCTTTGAAGACGATAAACTCTAGTATTTAACACAATATATCTTGGACATGTATCTTCATGTACAAAAGAATAAATACTTCGTCTACAGTTGGCGCATTATACCTACCACGGTGATCGTTGGGAGGTTTTATATCTGCGTATATAATTAGTTTTAGATCGTGCGCTAATCTGTTTTAAAGTTTTTATTTAAAACTCTGAATAAAGCTATTATGATGGTGACGATCTTTTTGCAAATAGTCAATAAGGTCAGTTTGTAGACTCGGATTTTAATTTTAACGTAAATATAGCTGATTGATCAGTTTGGGAAACAAAATATGTTTGCAAAAATTCTGGTTGCGCACTTTGAACAGAAAGTAAATTTCCTATCAAGCGGTAAACTTGTCCGCGTATCTTGAATGTAGCCATAAAATTTCCCGCGCGAATTACTTGGCCATAAAATGTAGTCATTTGAAATAGATTGTTATATTGTATTGTATGATTTAAAAAATGTTTTGAGCCTCAATATATACCTAATAATAATACTTTGAAAACTGGTGTTGGTTTCAGAATTTTACTGATATTTACTTTACCGCTGCTGTAACATAAACCGGGCACATCAGTTTTCCATTTATATGGTTGGCAATTGTTACCAATATTATTACTTCTGCCATTGTCAACGTCGTTTATCTCGGAATAATCTACATTAGATTCATAAACAAATGCCAAATTTGGTAATTTGGTTTGGCTACGTGCTCTCATTGTTGGGTTAAACGCTGTGAACGTTCAAAGCTTGATTCTCGAGCACGGTTTGTGGAAGTTCTTACATTTTGTTCAATCAAACTCTGAGAACGTTCAGCACTCGATTTCCTAAGCAGGTTTTTTTTTCCCGGCAATGTTACATTTACTTTCAAACCTATTCACATGCTGATCTTACGTTTCTTTTTCACGCAAAAGTTCTCAGGCGCTTTGATGTTGCAGACTGCCGAGAAAGCTGAAATTTTCTTCGAGGCATTTTGAATGAAACAAAAAATCAACTATTTATTTCACTTGAAAAACTGTAAGTATTCTTGACAGAAGAATATTAAAGTTTGTCAACACAATCAAACTCTAAGAACGTTCAGCACTCGATAACCTATTCATGCACTCATCTTTCGTTTCATTTTCACACAAAAGTCTCAAACTCTTTGATGAATTAAACAAAATAATTAAAACAGAACAAAACATCCGTTGTTTATTTCACTTGAACTGTTTTCTTGTCAACGCAATTAAAAAATAAATAAATTGAAGATAATAATATCAGCTTTCTTTTGTTGAGAAAATTATTGATACTAATATAGGCTGTCTATGGAATTACCAGTATTGCTTCCCACCTCCCACCGCATCGCATAGCCCGCCCGCGCTATTACGTCGTTTTCGCTTTACGTTCTTTTTGACTTTTTTATTTTTGTTTGGCCCCTAAGGGCCGTAGCGTGATATTTGATAGTCTATAACCTTCCTCAAGAATTGGGATATCTAGTGCAAATGAATTTTTCAAATCCGACTGGTAGTTACAGAGATTAGCGCGTTTAAAAAAACAAATTTTTCAGTTTTATTACATTGCTATAGATTGAACTAATTTGTCACGCAAGTGTTCATATTTATGATTAATCAAGTGATATTTGAAAAATCAAAAATTTTGATTTAGTGAATATCATACACTACATCAGAGTTACAGAGAATTTATCTAATACATATTAATTAAAACTTATTTGAATAGGGTATTTACTAGCAAAGTAATCATTATTAGACGTTAAACAAAAATTTGAAAAATTAAGTGCTTGTAGCTATGTAAATATTCATATAATCATAGCTGACAAAATTCAGACGTTAGAAACTGAAAATTTTGATAGAAGTAAATAAAGGGGGAAAGCAGTTGTGTGCAAATGTAGCTTAAAAGTCTGTCATGGGCGTGTCAAACTGTGCTGGTTACATGCTGCTTGCTTGGCGTTGCGAATGTAGCCTGGGATTTACTCGAAAAACAAACAGCAACAGGCAGGCTAGCTGCCAAAATTTCTTTCTGAATAGAATACACCACCTGATGCTGATACTAGTGGTTAGAACTCTATGGGCACAGAGCAAAACTTTTCCAGTTCTTTACTTCAGAAAGATTCCATCTACGTTAATTGAAAATGGGGAGGAAAGACAGTTAAGGTAGATTTTTACTTGATATCAAACATTATTTTAGATGTACGCCATTGATAGTTTGCACTGTACTTCCATACAGAAAACCTGACGAACGGTCAAAGAAAGATGAATACACAGAACATAAAAAAAATAGTCAAAATCAGTTGATATCAGAATACAAACGTATATTCAGCGCAGAATATACAGTGGAATGAATTAGTAACAAAATTCCAAAACACAGACGAACGCAGTGGGTTGACAATGACGAGACAGTTTTGAAAAGAAAAGTAAATAAGACAAATACCAATATTTGAAAACACAGCGAAAAATAGAGGAACACAAGGATGATTCACAAATAATCTGGACAACAAGACAATACAACGACACAAATGCGAACGCAGCGACGAAATTTTCAACCGATATCTGTCCAAGGTTGTTATTCGTCTTACTTCAGTGTTCTTGCTGCAAATGTCTCATTGTCATCCCCCTGGGTTCGTCTGTGTCCTGCGATACTTTCCTGACGAATTACTTCCACGGCATTCTTTGTGTTGTTTACTCATTTGACTTCTGACATGGGCTTATTTTGACTTGTTTTTCTGCATGTTTGTTTGTGTATTCATCTTTGTTTGCCCGTTCCTCATGTATTATCTATGGCATACAGAGTAACCTAGAAGTGTAGTAGGTTCAAAATAATTTTTTTAAATAATCATCCTTATTAAAAGAATGATTTAAAGCATTATTATTTTTTACTTCCGAAGGTTATGATTGAGCTTGGCCTGCGATTCTCAGCTTATAGTTTAAACTAACGCAATAAATATTTCAACCTGCAGTAATTTTATCTCATACAAATTAAATTTAGAAGAAGTTGTAATTGTTTTATGATGAATTAAAGAAAACCTATCATTATGTATAAACAGGCACTTCACATTGGGTATACGTGACGAATAACTGAGGGCCGGTTACGCAGTTAAGAGCTATGTTTGACAACTACCTTTTTACAGAGCCTTTTTTTTTTAATTCTTGTGCCTATTCTATTTTTTTTTTTTTTTTTTTGAAATTTAAACATGTAACTTATCACAACTTCTATCATACTCCGAGTTCGAAACTAATTTTTTGTCAAAAACCTTTTTCTTCATACGCGTTATTTATTTTATATCACATAAAGATAACATAATTTCGTCAAAAATCTACTAAACACTGGAAAATTAACACTATGTAGGTATTGTCACGTTTACATTTTAGTTTTCCTTGATTCGGACCCTGAGTGGGTGGTTTAGCCACTGTGGAGCAGCTCGGTAGCAGCGAAACAGTGGGATACAGCAGTAAAACAAAAGTTTTGATCAAGTACCTGGTGTGACCATCTACACATCTGTTGACGCAGTGATGAAAAGTGATGACGCAACTACATACATACCCTGTTGAGTTTTGGAACTCATAGTTACCAGGGTTGCTGTCCCGCAAGTTGTAGCTGACGGTCCGTGTGCATGTCGTATCAATGTGTAACCCGGATGCACCAAGGTTGTGCAGTGGCACTAGGTTACGCATCACGGAGCTGAAAAGGCATGCTTGTGCAGGCCACCATTATCACCGGAGGAGCCAAAGGAAAGACGGTGTTGGTACCACGTATTCCCGTTATCCCTACAATTTTACCGTTCAAACGCCTACATTTACCTTTGAAAACGGCATTCTCAACGAAAGTCCAGGACAAACACTAAAAGTGGCAGGAACACATCTGGGCACCAATGTATTCCGCACGGACAGCTATATGTTGGGTTGCTCGCATGTATCGAGAGCCAAAAATTTCTACGTATACGCAGAAAAAAAAAAGAAAATAATGAAACATTATTTAAAGAGACGTTATGCAGTAAATATTTGGCTCTCACAACACCCCTAAACTATAACAGTATTTATACCCCGTGTTAAGGCCCCCTGTATCAGTCAGTATAATTAGTATCTCTTGACAACGTTTCAATAAAGCTGTTTTGATGACGGATTTTTTTTAATTTTTTTAATTTAGTTGTATTGTAAAAACTGTACTACATGCAATAGTAAAACTTATTGTGATTATAGTCCAAACTCTAAGGTATAACAACACATATCAAAATTTTGCCAAGTGCGAGTCGGATTCGAGCTAATCGTTGCACAGTGTGGTGGTGCGGAACCGTTGGTGTGAGAGTCCGATTCGCACTTGACCGGTTTTTTTTTGTTAAATTTAAATGTTAAATCACAGGGCGCAGCTAGTGTAAGATATTTGTGAAATAAAATTCCACACTATTATTTTATATATTCCGCGATCAAAGCCCATAACTACGTTTGCGTTTGTGTGATAATCGAAGATGTGATTTAGAAAATGTTTACTACATAATTATTTTTCTTTAACATATTAATGTTATTTATTAACTAAGATTTTCATCAAAGTGGTTACGAATAATTATTAATATAAAGTTGTTTGATTAAGAAACCATGACATGCTTTCAGTATTATATGATTTTTGAAAAGTTTCTTAAATTTTTTTTAATAGGGAAAATTCAAGAACATTGAACAAATATTTGTTCTCTTGAACGTAGGTAGTGTAATAATACTACTAGCTTGAATTAAATGACTATACACGTCGTTGGATAAGTCTTTTTCATCGAACCACCTTCCTCCTTCGCGGAGGTCGATGGCGCGTCTGTGTTGGAGAGCCGACCAACGGACGCCGAAGAGGCAGGGGACGCGGGGAAATTAGCCCTATTGGCACGGCGTCCGACGCCCAAGGTGAAACGGAGGTCAGGCTCCGACACGGCGACCTCGGATCAAAGGGCTGTCCACTTGGAGAAACAGGGAGACCCTTCCGCTTCACGCACGCCCTTGCACAACCTACTTTGAAACTTGTCAAAGGGATGATGGCATTAAAACCTCTTTGTTTTACAATTGTTTACATTCTTTTACTGCTTCAAAGTAAAAATAAATAAAAACTTAAATCTAAACTTCTTATTTGATGACGTTTATTTAATGTTAAAATTACGATTTTGAGTTATCAAACAATTAATTTCGAAAAATTAAATTTGTGGTTTTTTCAAATATAAAATAAAGTTATGTTAAACTTTTTTACGGTAACAAAAACAGTTGCGTGAAGAAAAACTATTTTTTTTTTAAATTTAATATTTAGAAATTAAATACTAAGCAACTTAAGTACACTTCCAACATCGCTACGTAAAGCAAACAAATGCGTGCGCTACGATACATAAAAAAGTTTTATTTTTTACCTTCTACATATAGACAGAACTCTTCGCGGAAGAAGTTAAAAAAGAAGAAGGTGTATTTTCACAACGCGGAGCAAGGACTTCTTTCCGACGTGGGAAGTAATACTGCTAATGGGCAGATACGAGAGGCGGAAGGAAAAAAAAAAAAAAAGCCTTCGGTGGCGGTCTCAACGCACCGGGTTCAATTGTAGTCGCGGAAACGAGGGTTGAATGGACTTACCCACCCGTACAGAGACGCACTCTGCGTAGTACTGAGCGTGCCGCATTGATTTCAGCGGCGCTGCAGTCGCTGGCCTCCATTCCCCCCTTTTTCACTCTTTCCCCTTCTCCGTCACATCTCTCCCTTCCCCTCCTTCTTCTTCGACCAACCACAGCGCAGCATCCCTCCGTCCCCCCGCGAAGTCATCCGCGACGTACAGCGCAAGTAACTTGTTTGCCCGCGGTTAATGGAACGTTTTTGAAAAGAAAAAAAAAAGTTCGTGCTGGATGCTATACATCCTGCGCGTCTCTTCATCACGTGTCCAAGTGATGATGACGATTGATTGATCGTTACGGAAGCTGGTTTCGATCCCCAGAAACCACCACGAAAGACCGCATCATCGATTTTTTTAAGGATTTTCTTTTAACTATTCGAAAGGTCAACGAAAATGGCTGATATCCTTTAATATGCACTTTTGAAGTATTCTTTATGACAAAGGATCTTTCAGGTGGTATTCAAAAGACCACCCATGTTCCAAAATGAACAACATTCTTACGTGCATGAAGATTTTTATCCATATTTCTTTTTTACTCGTGAAACGGTGAGATTGTCTCCGAACAATTAAAGACCTCTTTAGTGTCGGCCCACACTCCATGCCCGTTCCGTTAGTGAGTGTCAACGTCAGTTTGCAGAACTGTCCATGTCTACGATGAAGACATAGGTCCTCACATTTCACGAAGAATAATAAAAAAAAAATCGTTAACACTAACCATGGAAAATTCACTTCCTTCCAATTTTTATTTCCGTTCTTCCAACCACCCCTTTTCATTAGTTCGAAAAACGTTTACTTGTCTAAGACTCAGATATAGCCATGACATTTATTGTGTTTAAAATAAAATAAAAAACAAATTTGGCGGTAAAGGACACCTGAAAAAAAGGTGATTTTTCAAGAGAGCAAGTGTTAGATTCGTTACGATTTCGCTAGAAATAGGAATTGCTTATGAAATTTGAACACATTTTTTATATTATTTATAAGACAAAAAAAATATTTTGAAAGGTAATAGTTTGAGGTATGAATTGTTTCGTAAAAGAACTGACATGCTATTCTTTTCTCCCAAAGGGTACAGATGTGTTTATTAAACTTGACGTATTTGTTAGTTTTCACAGGGTTAAAAGCGAGTGGTTTCAGCGGCGATTCCCAACAGCGCAGCGGGAGAATTGGCGTGCGAGGAGCCAGTGAAAACGGGCCCCCGCTAACAATGGACTTATCGCGGGCGCAGACGGTGCTTCTGGTTGAGCCACTTGCGCGGGGAGTTACTGCCTCGAGGGGGGGGGGACGGCCCTTAAAGACCGCGAGCGTGGAGTGCAGATCCCCGGGTGCCGCGAGCACTTGGGAGGGTGTCTGACGCGCCTTGAGCGATGCTCACACGAGTCTGCAGCAAACAGCGAGTATCATCGCAGGTATGAAAAAAAAAATACTCCCCCACCACCGCCTCCTTCACTCACCAATACCCACACACAATTCTCTACCGTGGGCTTTTATTTTATATCTTTAATGACGGAAAGGGCATGTGTCGTTTTGCCTAAAGGCGTTTTGCTTAATTTTAGGTATAACGCCGTTTAGCAAAACGCCGTTAGGCAAAACGTCGTTAGGAAAATCGGTGTTAGGCAAAACGCCGTTAAGTTATGTTAGGTTAGGCAAAAAGCGTTAGGCAAATCGCAGTTAGGCAAAACGCCCTTAGGCAATTCGCCATTAGACAAAACGCCGTTAGGCAAAACGCCGTTAGGCAAAACGAGATTTTGTCATCATAGTAACATTTTAGGCAAAATGCCGTTAGACAAATCGCCGTTAGGCAAAACGCCGTTAGGCAAATCGCCGTCAGGCAGAACTCCGTTAGGGAAAACGCCGTTAGGCAAATCGCCTTTACGCAAATCGCCTTTAGGCAAATAGCCGTTAGGCAATTCGACGTTAGGCAAAACGCCTTTAGGCGAAATGACTATAGGCAAATCACCGTAACGAATTCATGTTTAGGCAAACCGCCTTTAGGCAATTCGCCTGTTACTCGACGGAAATACTGCGTCTTATAAAACGGGATGCAAGGTTGAAAAGTTTAGATAGACTTTAAAACGTTATAAAATATAAACCAGTTCTTGTATATTTACAGGTCGCTTAGATCATCCGGGTGACTCATCTACTTCGAGATCAGATGTTGGACACGCGCATTAACTAATTTTAATAAAATAAAATTCGTTTTGTGCAGAAACGAGTGAAATATTACAACCACGTTTCAAAAAGTAAAAAAAAAAAAAGTTTACGATAAAACAACTTTGACAATAAATTACGCAAAGTGCAAAAAAAAATGACAATGTCAAGGCATTTGGCGAGATTATACAACCGGACCTGCAAGAAACGGCCATTAGAAGAAAGAACAGTAGTGACGAGTCAAAAAGGAGCCGGTGCCGGCATTCGGTTACATCTGGCTACAACGGTATTTGACTACATCTGGCTACAATGGCATTCGGCTACGACATTTGTCTACATTTAGATACAAAGCTATACGGCTACATTGTGTACACACTTGACAAGACACATTGTGTAGCCGGACTACAGGGCTACATTTTTATCCAGGCTTCATTTGTAGCCAGGCTTCACGGCTAAATTTGTAGTTAGGCTACATTTGTAGCCAGACTACGTAGCTAAATTTGTAGCCAGGCTACATGGCTACATTTTTAGATAGGCTACATTCGATTATATTTCATTGCAAGTCTGAGAAATACCATCATATAAAGGATATTACACAAAAAAATCAAGTAACTCCTTGAGACCTAGCGAGACCTCTTCTCGCTCGTTCGTGAGAGGGCATCCTGCATCACACATAAAAAATGAATAATATCTACCTCAAAACACATCTGTCAACGAAATGCAGAACTACTTGACCATGAATCTTTCAAGATGGTAATTAAATATCGCTGATGGATTACTGAAATTCGTATTTAAGTATTTGTTTGAATTGGAAACTCTCAGTATATATTTGGTCTGAGTCGCGGCGCAGAAACTGATATGGATTCCGAATCGTTGCCTTCAGCTGTACGAAAGGTCACTGGGGTAGTTACTGTAGCAAGGAGTTTACCTTGAGAAAAAATGCTAAATGCCATGAGAGGAGCGAGTGCTTTTTGGGTCCTCACGAAAAATCGTTTAGTTTTAGCCAGTGCAAGACATCGTTTTGTCGAAGAAATATCTTGAATAAACATTGCAAGATCTGTACAACAAAGCTGACTTATAACAGCGCCGAGTCTTCAACACCAAGGAAGTGGAAGGAGGACGAAATATTAGACTACAATGACTACAAAGAATGTGAAAATACTGATTATAATACTATCCCAGATCTCGCCAATGATTTGAAATGGAAAGCTAACGAAGGAATTAGCATTTTCATGGAGAATGAAAAAAAAATATTCACACCAAATTCTAGTTGCCTTCACGAAATTGAGAAGAATACAGAAGCACCTGAAACTGAGAAGATCAAAGACTGTGACGAAGCACCTGAAGCTCTGAAATCAACACGATGGTAGAGAAGTGTTAGAATAAATCATCCAGGCCAATCGAATGATAATGACGATCACTGGAATTACGACGACGATTTTAATGTCAAAGATGCATGCGTTAAACAAGAAAACTATCGATATTTTAAGAAAATTGACAGTAAAGGTGTAAAGAAGATGGTGGCATCAGATGAAATTGATTTGAGATCGTGGATAGATCCAAACATATTGGTGGATAGGTTGAAGCGTTAACTTGCTTCGCATGATGAAACTTTATCTGTCATCAAATAAACATGGAATATACTTCGTGAAATAAGAGGTACAGGTTACATAAAATAATGCCTTGTATAACATGCAAATCTATTTTAAAAAACCATACATTTGGAACAATGTGGCTTGGCTACACTTGTAGACGGCTGGAACGACATTCGAATATGATTTGTGAATGTTCTTTACTTAACACTGTCTCCTGATAGTTACTCATCAGTGTTAAACCTTACTCGGACTTGAAAGCTGAAACTACCAATATATCAGCAATCGAAGGTTCCTCGGCCTAGTCTGACTGCAGCAACGACGATATGGATGCCAACAGCTGTAGAGATCCCATCGGTAACGACGCTGACAACTCCAGAGATCACAATTGAAGGTGTGCCATCGTCATCGACAGCACTAGATGAGCCTTTAACGCGTGCAGTGTCTTCAGCAGAAGTGGCATCGGTGTTTCAGAAAGCAACAACTGCTGGTGTTCCACCGCCCGACTGTACCTGCTGTGACAGCATCAAAAGCTTGAAAATTCGTGAGTATGTGATACACGATTGTAATAATAACTCTGAACGCATTAAATATCAGCGCAGCAGCTGTTTGAGCCAGTTTATGCGTTTCAGAATTGTGACGGACTGGTTGCGCATTTGTCAGAGCCAAAATGTATCTTATGCGGCAAGACGTTTGTGCACATGATCAGCGCGAGGCATCATGAAATATATTTATTTATTTTATTTATTCAATTTTTGTTCTGTGGATCCCATATGGAGGTAAGGACTCCGGGATATAGAACAAGTCAATTAATACAAATATATACATATATACAAACAAACTGTACAACCACAAAAACTAGATATTACACAGTACTTTTACATTTCAAATGTAATAAAAACAAAACATGGGTACATAAAAAATAACATGAGTACACTAGAAATTGTATAAACTTAAGTCTAAACCTCAGAGTGAAGAGTTAGTTTACAAAACTCAATATTTTTCTCGTTTTGTGCTGTATTTAAATAAGATTTACCAGAGTTTAGTTTTCTTATCTGTTATTAGGTCAAAGAATTCTATCAGAGAGTAGGAAGGATGTTCTAACAGAACTTTTTCGATTGTTCTTTTGAATATAGGTAAATCGGTTGTATTTATGACATTTTGTGGCAATAAGTTGTAAATTTTTATGCCTATGTAATTTGTGCCCTTTTCATACTGACTGGTATTATGACATGTTATCCTCAATTTATTGGAGTTTCTTGTGTTGTATAAATGAATATCTATTTTTTTTTGTAAATAGCGTTTCTCCTTATGTATGAATAAAAGTATTCTTAGTATATACTCGTTTATGACTGTTAAGATTTTAAGTTTTCTGAATTTTTGTTTACAGTGAGCTGACATTTTGTCATGTGTCATTATACGAATAGCTCTTTTTTGTAATTTTAGAATTGTTTCAATTCCCACAGAGTTTCCCCAGATTTATATATTATATGTCATTATAGAGTGGAAGTGAGCGTAGTAGACAGTTTTTAATGTTTCAATACTAACTATGTCTGCCAGTCTTCTTAGTACATAGCAGGATACACTTAGCCTACTAGCGACAGAGTTAATATGGTCTTTATACTTTAGCTGTTCATCTAAGTTCACACCAAGGAATTTAACATTTGATGTTCTAGTTAAACTTTAAATCAAACTTTTCTTCTACTGGATTATGTCTGTTCATAAAATTTATACAATTTGTTTTAGAGGTATTTAGTACAAGTTTATTTGCTTCCAACCAGTGATTTAGATGGCCAAGGATTAAATTTGCATTAGACACGATGTTGTCTACATTTTTACCTTTCACTAGTATTGAGGTGTCATCAGCAAATAGCACTGTGCTGGCTTGTGGGCCATTTAAAGGGAGGTCATTAATATACACAAAGAACAATAGAGGTCCTAGGTTACTACCTTGAGGGACTCCATGTTTAATGACTTTCCAGTCTGAGAACACTATTTTATTGTTTGATTTTATTTCCACTCTCTGTTTGCGGTTGTGCAAATATGAATACATTAGCTCAAGTGCTTTGCCTCGGATACCGTAATGATTAAGTTTTTCAAGCAATATTTCATGATTAACAAGATCAAAAGCTTTAGACAAATCACAAATAATGCCTATTGCTGTGTTGCCACTATCCAAGATTTCGAGAGCTTTACTAGTAAAATTATGTATAGCATTTATTGTCGATTTGTGTTTTTGGAAGCCGTATTGATTACTGTTCAGAATTTTACAGTCCGTGAAGAAGGATATAGTCTATTATAGAGCACTTTTTCGAAAATTTTGGCAACAATTGGTAATAAGCTAATGGGCCTATAGTTTGCTGCCTCTAGTGTATTTCCCTTTTTATAGACAGGTAGTATTTTTGCTTTTTTTTTTTAAACAATCTGGTACAATACCTTCCATAAAAACCTCATTAATTAATAGTGATAACGGCTTAGCAATGTGATGTCCAGCAAGTTTTATTATTTTGTTAGATATGCCATATACATCTGTCGAATTTGAACTTTTTAATTTATTTATTACTTTTAATATTTCCTTTAATGATGTTGGGTATAGGTAAATTATTTTTTGTTAAATGGGCAGTTAATTTTTAGGTTTTCAATAGCATTTGTTATTTGACTGTTTTTTGTAGTGTTTAATGTAGAGTTTAATGAATCAGCAACATCAGTAAAAAACCTGTTGGATTCTAAAGCAATCTGGTCACTGTCATGATTTATTTTACCATTTATTTCCAGATTATTTACTTCTTTTTCGATTTTAGTGCCCCTGCTTAGTTCAGAATTAATTATTTTCCATGTTGTTTTTATTTTATTATCACTTTGAGTGATCCTGTTTTGTATATTCTTTCTCTTTGTCAGTCTTAAAACTTTTTTATAAATTTGTTTATAGTTCTTATAATATTGCTGAAATTTGGTGTCGTGACAGTCTGTTTTACTAAGATAATATAAATTTTTTAGTTTTACACTTGATGTAATTATTCCCTTGGTTAACCTTGGTTTAGGTTTTTGGTCAGTCCTAACTTATCTTATTGGAAATGAAGCATTAGTAATGTTTATCAATTTATCAATCAGTTATTTAAATTTTTGTTCAATGGTTGTCATTTCATCAATATTTATCCAAGTTTCTTTACCTAAAATATCTAAGAATGTTTTTTTACTATGTTTATTAATGCATCTGTATTTTAAATAGTTAAATTTTCTATCAGGTAAATGTGCTGATTGCACTCTAATTACCTGAGCCATATGATCTGAAAGTCCATAATCAATGACATTACTTGTATAGTCTTTATAGTCAAGGTTGGTAATAATATAGTCAATTGCAGAACTGGTTTGTTTAGTAATTCTAGTATGTTAAATTGATTATGCTAAGTAGGTTATAAGAATCAAGTTTATTCATTAATTTTCTTTTGGTATTAGTTTCTTTTAAAAAATCAATTTTTAGGTCGCCACAAATAATTACAGAGTTTTTTCCAGTGTTCCAAGCTTTTTTTTATTATTTTATCAAATTGTTTAAGAAATATATCAATGTCTTCGTCAGGTGGCCTGTATATACACAATATAATACATCTGGCATATGCCAGATTGGTTTTGACAGCAGAGCATTCAATTAATTTTTCCTTACTTAACAAGACCAGATCCTGCCTACTCTCTGTGAATTCTAACAGATCTCTATGAATCTAGATACAACTACCTCCGTGAGTTTGTTTGGATCTACTATAATTTGATAACAAAATATAATTTTATATAGGGTATAATCTAATTTCATCATTATGCAACCAATGTTCAGTAAGACATATAATATTTGGAATAGTGGTTTCAATTGTTGACAGAGTAGTGTTTACCAATACTTCGAGTTCAATGAGTTTGTTACGTAGTGACTGAATATTCTGATGCAATACAGTAAGTGTAGGCCTTTTTGATGCCTGGAATTTGTTTTGTTTATTGAGAGCATTATCTTTAGTTTGAGTTCTTAACTCACAAGGCTTTACATAAGTACTAATGTTATTTGGAAATACATGATTAGTTATATTTATATTAGCATTACAACTGATTGTGTTTAAGAACCGAACCTCATTGGAAGTATTATTGTTAATTAGGTCGGTTCCCTTTACTAGTTTCCCTGTGTAATAAAGCCCAAAGGTATAGCCTTGGAGATTTTATCCCCATGTGACAATGTGTTAATTTCACTATAGATTAGACTAGTCAGCTTCTTTTTGCCTTCACGATTTAAGTGCATTCCATGTGTTGTAAACAATTTCCTGTCCAAATTATCCGTTTCTACAACTTTAACATTTCTAAACATACTACAAACTTTGTAAATCTTACTGTTCTTTCAACAAAACTGAGAACTATAATCTGTGTGCTGTATGTAGTGATCTACTGCCATGTGTAGATGCTCTGAAAACACATGCCAAGGCAGGGAGAGGACTCACTTCACACTTCATAAAGATGGAAATAATCGAGAAAAGCAAATAATTTGCTTGTTTTTACTTGTAGAATTGATGTATTAAATGTCTTATTCGTAATTTTGTTGTTTTAGTTCTAGAATATGTCCAAATATTTTTGTGACTGATGTGAAATTTAATTGAATCACTTTTTTTTTTTTTTGAATTTCCCAATGATCGAACAAAGGACAGGAAACGACAAACCAATCAGTAAATTAATGAGTGGGTTTGTTAGATGATTTTTGGAACTTTTCCAAAATTTCTAGCTTAATAATTACAGATTTTCAAGCTGGTGGTCAAGATGGCTGACAAGATGGCAGATGTCATAATAATAAATACTACTACCGCACTTTAGTGAGTAAAACATAAACTAATGAGTACAGCAACTTCTAGTAGACGAAAACAAGATGGCGGATACAATATGGCCACCATGACATATTACTGGTTGGTTTAATATTGCATTGACGAAAGTGGTTGGAGTTCATTCTGCTCCATGGAGAAAGGAGCCATCTTCACTTTTATACTCTCACTAGGTTTGAACTGATAACTCAAAGCTCCATGAAGTGGTTTTATTAAAATTGTATTAAAACTGTAAATAATATTTTTTTTCTAAATTTTAAAATTTGTTCCCTATTTTCTACGTAAATTTTTTACGGATTGGCAAGATGGCAGATGTGACATCATAATCCAAGATGGTGGAAATCAAGGTAGCAGAATTTAAGATGGCTGTTGTGATGTTATTATCCAAGATAGCATCCTTTAGCATACAAAACAAAATGTCGGGATGCAAAATGGCGGAATAAAAGATTGCGGAAAGTGGACATGAAGTCATAATTTAATATAGCGGAATGTTTTATAAAATAAGATGGCGGAATCCAGTATGGCCACAGGGATAAATGTCACGGTCAAGTTTAAAGTTCAAAGTCAAAGGTCAATGTCCAATGTCAAGGGCATCCAAGATGGCCGCAATGACGTCATGATCTAAGATGGTGGACCCCAACCTCAATCCTCGTACCGGCACCAGCAGCCGGAGCCCCTTTTATACATATACTACTGAACACATCAACGACAGGCATGACAGCCAGTTGTGTATAATTTATTGTAGGAATGCATCTTACCGGTAGGCTATTTTCCATACTCTTGCCTACGTTATAAGTATAGAGCTCTTCGGTGTTGGTATATTGAGTACCTGGTAAATACGTTGAAAGGTTTTTGATCCATATTTATATGGTTCGGCACACTCTGTAATCCGGCACCATTTGAGGACCTGTGGTGTTCAGATTTTTTCTTGTTTATTCCGGCTGTTGACCTTTGGCCAGGTTGCATTACTGTTCTGCCGGCGTTTCTAATTCGCTCAGAGTGTACCTTTACTGTTGGTTTTTCATTTCAGTGCAGCTTTTTATTGTTTTCTAGCGTGATACATTTCACGTTTTCACGTTTAGTATCTCCTTTTAAATTATATTGATGTTAGATAATCCGGCAAAACAATCAATCCGGTATGCTCGGGTCCCAAACGTGCCGGACTAAAGAAACTTTCACCAAGTACACTAGGAACTAATACCGGACAGCTATATATTAACAACACTTATGAGGGTGTGAAAATTAATCTAGCAAGAAGAATCGTGACTTTAAAAATATTTTAAAATAAATTGTTTAATTTTTTTTACTATCTGGTGTCAAATATGATTATTTTTCTTAAAAAGGGGGTTGTCTGTAAAGTCGGTTACGGACGATAATTTTACGTGATAACGTCATAAGAAAACATTGATGAAAAAGTGCATACCTTTTAATTTTCAAATATTATTTACAGTTTTTGCAAATTTAATTAAAATAATTTTTTAAAATATAATCACGAACAATTAGTTAAAAAGGCCGCCTTAACCTGTTTGATATTATAGAAGAATTTCTCGCACGGTGGTTGGCCGGTTCTTGCACGCTCGGCTCAGGCGGAACGTGACAATTTTTCTTGCGTGCAGCCAGCGTTCATCGATTAATAAGACGTTATCACGTCAAAAATTTGTAGCATTGGAGCGTTTATTTTTCCTTACAAATCTGTATATTGATGAAAATAATTTGTTCTAAAAAAAATTAAAGTTATTTTCGTTGTCACAAAATTGGTACCTTATGGATTAAACGTATACATTGTGCATACTGTCTGCCATGTATCGTAACAAAGTGACAACATCGCCAGGTTACACAAAAATATTGGACCTGTCTCTAGCGTATTTGCTTCACTGTACATCTACGCTGACTCCGCTTATATATAGGCAACACGCCGATCATTCCTGTACGGCGCGTTGCTGCCTTCAGCCAGCGACGCTTTAGCGTTTAGAACTGGCTGCCACAAAATGCTGAAGCTGTTTTCAGAATAATCCATGTTATAATAAACTATTTTTTTAAACCTGCATCTACGTAAATGAAACAGTAAAATGTATTTTTTTGTGACTGAGAGTTAATCCTTCCCTTTTTCAATAATACCTGACAAAAAGCGAGTCTCTATTTGATTAGATATTCATTAAAAATTTAAAATAAAACAACGTTCGTGTGTATTTTGTTTAGACAATTACTAAGTGGACCATTTGAAAGGATTACAATAACAATTGAGAAAAAAATGAAAATTTTGTGGGTATAAAAAAATGAGTGCTTGATCATATGTAAGCGCATTAAAGTTTTCCTTGTTAGGAAGGTTTAAAAATTTGGAAAATAATACTTACAAAATATAACCTTAAATATTCTTACACCTTACCTAGGTACATTTGTGTTTTACTTAAACTACTAAAAAAATTATGTCTGCAAATATTTTCTACATATGTACTTAACCTTATTGAGCTGGTATAAAATTTAAGTTTACACTGTAAAATTTTCATTTCGGAATATTTTCATTGAACTAAAGTTAGTTTGGAATTTTGTTTACTTTTATAACAAGCTCACGCAAATCACAAACATGTTGAAAATTATTGAGTGATTTTTATTAATTCATATTTTAACTTGTACATCTTCCTTTCAGAATCATATCAGAATTATTAATAACATCACGAAAAAAATGTTTAGTTACAACTAAACGAAATGCGCATGGGCAATGGATGTCAGCTTGTTAAGTTTCTGTTGCATGACGCGTGCGCATTTCATTTCTTACTAAAATTTAACCCTCAACGCGTCTAAATAATTTTAAATTAAAAAAATATCAGTAGCTTGTAGGTCTTTCTCTGATGTTTACTTGTTAATTGCAATACTGAGAAAAGTGGACCTTTCTTATTCAAGAAAACGAATATTTATAGAATAACCAATACATATCGTTAAATGAACCAAATCTGATAAAAAAGATTTAATTAATTCTACTAAAAAATTGGTTTCGTTTATTGAATATGCGTGGAGGCCCGGAAATTGTACGAATTCATATGGCACCAGAATAAAATTCAAAGTCTTATTTTTTATATACCAATGTTTGCTTTTCAATCGGCTGATTTCTTTTTGTTCTCGTTAGCCGTAACTGCGCGTGATTCACTTAGTTCTCTCCCGGCTGGGCATCGTTGGTTCACGGTCGCAGAGGGGCGTGTCCAGATAACTGCAGTCCAATCACGAACACAGTGCGAGAGTATGAAAAAGTTGCATTCTAACTTGCGATCGAATGAATCTATGCGATGATCTGTTACGTTCGGGCAATGAAATGTGCGTTTGAACAGAAAACGTCGGTTAGTATCTACGTCAACTGTTAGTTCCGTTGGCAGTTATCTGAACGGAGACGGCGCAGTTTTCAAACGGCTGCGCAGCAGCTGTAGCTTCCCGCGCCGGCCGCCACGTAGTTCCAAGCGCCGCCGCTAGATGCCGGGCGCGACCGCGCCGCCAAGATGGCTCCGTAGGGCAGGGGAGAGAGCGGCTAGCCGGCGAACAGGACAACAAAATGTTCTTCTGCCGCGGCACCGCGCGCCGTCTCCGAAACCACCAATAGCTCGGCGCGGAAAGGGAAGAAAGAATTTCTAAAATTCTTGTTTCTCAGCTCGCTGTTCGGCCGAGAGGTGAGTACTGATTCGCTCTGGATTTGAAGTGGTTCCTGGGAGCTGCCGAGTGCCCAAATATGGAGTTGTTTTTTGGCTCGGGGTGTAGGGGGATTGCGATCAATACGAGAGGGATTGGCCTGGAACTAGGGTGTCACTCAATATTTCATTCCTGCGAATTAGTTTTAACACTCAAAGTTACGCCTGTTACTTTATGTACACAATAACATTCATTAATTGATTTTTTTTCTAAAAGCTTACGTAACTTTTACTATCCATATTAAGTAATAATACCATATTAATATCATTACAGAGAGTTAAGTATTTAATGTTCTCTTACCACAAATTAATGTAAATAATTCTTGTGCAACTGTATTAGATTTTATCACGTGTTAAAATGAAGAAAATAACATTAAACTAATAATTTTGATTCAGCTGTTGTTTTAATTTTAAGCATCTAAAATCGCAAACCGTAATTCATATAATACTTTTGATATGAAGCTTTAAATTTTAAATATTTTAATACAAATTTAACTTAAAACATTAACAGAGTTATAAACACCACGCCCCTCTCATATAAGGTAACATTATTTTTCTGATAGCATAAGTTTCAGAAATGAAATATTTTGCTTTCGGAATAAGTTACGTTTACAAGATGGAATATTATATAATTAAGTGATTATAAACGTTCAGATATCTTTATCGCATTTTCCCTTAGCATAATTCAATTACATAATAATACGGAACTACAAGAGCCAATCCATTTTATAGCATAAAATTTTAACATCAGGGCCTTAAGTGCTTTGTTGTACATACGAATCACACAATCCAAGCAAGGAGGAAGTGTAATGAATCTACTGAGTGGTAAGAAACGTATACGAGTAGTCCTATCGACCCAATGAAAAGTGTGACGATAAATTATATTTGTTATGTTCACACAACATATACATTTTGCAATAAATTCACTATGGTTTGAAACTATGCATATGTTCCGTGTTTTGTAAATACGTTGCTAGGCCATGAAAAGATCGCGTAGTTCTTGAGAATTGCCGCTACGCAGCGGTGGCGGTATCGTCGCTTGATGACCGGAAGTAAGTCGATTTAAAATACGTCCCATTCAGAAACCTAAACTTTTTGGCTTATAAATTAGAAAAAAATTCCAAAATAATATTTAATGCCGTTATAAATAAATAAAATCCTCTCATTACAAAAAACAATTTTAGAAAAACGTTTCGTGTCACTACGTTTGGCCAAGACATAAAATAATCCCTACAACGTTAGATAAGTATTGAATGAAACGAATATAAACAAAACTCGCTAGTTTACTTTCCTTTGTATTAGTTTAAGATCTTATTCTAAAATTTGAAGTATGTGCAGTATGATTATAAATAATAATAATTGCAGGTGAAAAAAAAAATCGCATTTTAAAGAAATATCTCCTTGAAGCCTAATGATTTCAATAGCGGGATGTAAACGTTCTTTTGGATTAAATAAATAACGTTTTAAATTTTTTTACACAAAGTATAGGGCAAAAGTATTCCTAATTGTGTTAACACATGTTTAAATTATTATCAACTGGCTTGGTTTCTAAGTTCCAATACAACTTGATGTCACGCCCAAAAATATAAGATGACCTTAAAAAGTTCGAACTAAGGAAAAGAGACACTGAAGGTAAAACTATTAAAATTTATTTTAAAATACCTCAATTTTAGTGCCAATCACATATCATTCACTGAAGGCTGAATCCACTGGTTGTATAGCAGTATTAATATTAGGAAATGTAATATGCATATTCGCTGTGAATAACTTTTTGAAAGTTTCCATACGTTACAAAAAAAATGTTAGAAATTTTAACTAAATTTAAAAAAAAATTGTGTCAATTTTAAGTTTTCAACAAAACAAATTCGATTAAATTTATGTGTATAATGTTAATAATAAAAATTGAAATGATTAATCGCCATCTCGAACTTTAAAAGTTTTTTTAATCAGAACAGTTTCATTAGTAAATTTTACAAATTCTAACTAGTTAAAGCATAGTTTTTAGTTTAATCATATAATTGAAGTGTGTCAATAATTGGCTGCAGTGAATAGTTTTGATTGTAACAAATAGTTATCCCTGCGAAATCATTAAGGGCTAAACAATTTTTATTCGTTTAAAAAATGACTCCAAAACTGTTCTTTAATATTATGACAAATTTTGAATCTTAAACGACATGAGACTTTTATGACATTAAGATGGCCGCTTGCTTGAGTCGCCAAACGTCTTGCAGCTTCAGGTGTTAACACACCATTTACAAACTGCTCAACATTTATCTAATGTGTCTAATTACTAGTAGCATATTAGAACCATTGCACTTGTCTATACAGGTTTAGGTTCATGGTTTCGTCTATAACAGGGGTTGGTAGACTTTCAAGTGAGAAAAGCCAAATATTAAGTAAACATATACTCCAATTTGTTAGAGAGCCGTAACGTATTTTTTTCTGTATCTACATGAAGTTTTAAGACGATAAGAAGATAAAATAAAAATATTTTATACACAAACTCAACACGAAGTCTTAAAAAAAAAAGCTACTTAAAAAATCACGCAAATGTAAAAAAATAATGCGGTAGTCATTAGTGGAGCTCTACTGATAAAACAAGACATATTTAATTATTTTAATTAATTATTATTAAAAAATAAAAAATACACATAGGCTTTGTAAAATTTATTACTTTGTTGGAACGGTGAACTTTCATCGCTTTCGAAAGCTTAGCTATATCTGGGAAGTAAATACTTATTTTCAATTTTAGGCATGATTGTAAGTTGTCGGTTAATTTATTTCTTAATAATTTTTTGTTTGTTTTATTAATTGAAAATAAAGTTTGTTCACATGAATAGGTAGAGCCAAAGGTTGTTAGAATATAAAATGCTATTTTTTTTTTGTTGTGTCATAGATTTTACGAAGGTTTATAAAATGATTTGCTATATTTTAGGCATTCGTTTTGCAGTGCAGTGAGTTTTAGAGCCGTAAAATCCTGTGAAAAAAAAAAACCGAAAGGCTCGCGAGCAGTGGGCTACCAACCCCTGGACACTGTAATGTGAGTACGTTTTGGGGGAAAGAAAAGCTAAAAAAAGGGCGTTTTCACGGACCTTTTTTTGACGTGACAACGTCTAATAAATCGATGAACGCCGGCTGCACGCACGAAAAAGTTTCCCGTTACGCATATTGTTCGGTTACGCTGCGTCCCGTCACGCTCATTGTACGCTTGCGCCGCATCTATCTCTCTTCTACTCGACTGTTTATAAAGTGAAGTGAAAAGTTAATGTGGTTTTCATTGCTTATTACAACAACAATTTCGGCAATAAAGGTCAATTATTCTTGCTTTTTAAAAATCTGATTACTAGTATAATTTCAAGTATTTATTCTTTTATTATTAAAATAAAAGGTGTTCAATTTTATTCATAAAAGTATGCAATAATTTCATCAATGTTTTTTTATGACGTTGTCAAGTTAAACAATTGTCCGTAAACCGACTTCACAGACAACCCATTATTATTATTATTTTTTTAGGTATGACAAATTCTACTCACAGTATTGCAAATGGTATAGGGACGTGAAAGTCTACGAGGTTTGTAGAGGCGCGTTTACCGACCGCGACGTCTGATGCACGCCGTTTTCTGTGCCTGGCGCGTAGAGGCCGCGATGCGCGCGGAGCGCCAGCCACTGTCGCCCTTATAGCGCGGACAAGTGAGGCGGCCAAGTGCCAAGACACGTGCATCGAGTTCCAGTGGACCCGGGTTCGAAGCTCGGTCAAGCCATTCTTATAACGATTTTCCAAAGGTTTCCAGAAACACCGAATAAGAAAATTCTGGGGATGGTTTTTTAAATTTAAAGGTTTGGCCCGTTCCACATGGCGTGTCCCGGTTTTGTGGAGTCGTGTGCTGCCGTCGCCAATGAACTAGCTGACGAGTGGTTAAGGGGGAGAGAGATGAACGAAATGCGCCATATTAGTTTCAACAGTTTTTTATGCGTTTTGGATATTCAGGTTTTGCCTTTTATCAAAGCATAGGTCAATCAATCATTAGTAGACGTAAGATACAACTACCAAAAAATTTAGTGTACAAACAGTTTGTAGCAAACTGGTCGCTATTAACATTCAGGGATTCCATTAAATTACGTCATTTGCTTTAAATAAGCCGAATTTCAAAAAATAAAACCATAGGAAAAAAATGTTGTGGTGTGAAAACTAATGAAGCCAGACTGCGTTTATTTGTTTCCTGTCTAACAATTTCTTTTTAAATTTTAACTCTATGCCTCCCTTGCACTTGTTGATCTTACCCAGATGCAAGGGAAGTAACGAGTTATAATTTTAGAAATGGCTCTTGGACAAGAATGACGAAAAACAGAAGGGAAAAAAAAAACCTTTGCGTGTGAGACCGAGCCCTTAAGTTCGGAGTTAAATAAATAAAACTTTTCCTCTCCTTGCGCAGGCAGCACGAGAAAGACAAATAGAAAGAGAGAGAGGGAATAAAAATAAAATGGCGGGTGTGTCGTGGAGGGAAGGACGAGTGCGGGACTCGTGGTCGGCCCAGCGCTTCGATCTCGCCGAGAGCCTCCGCGGAGTAATTGAGTTGGCGGGCCGATTTCACGTCAGGGCAACCACGAGGCCTCCCTGCGACAAGCGGGGGTCGCCTGCCGCGCTGCACTTAGCCGCCCCTGGCCAGGCCCGCAACCCCGCAGACCAGTTCTTCCGTCTCTCTCTCTCTCTTTCTTCCCCCCTTCCCTTTCAAAATTGGATCGCTCTGTCAATCCACTTCCCCCTTGGCGAACATTCCAGAGCCCGAGCGACACGCGACACTTCGGCGGATCCTGTTACGGCTGTTGGCCCAGCTAATGCAGTGGGCGTGGCCTGCGGCGGAGCGATTGTTTACACAGACTTTCAGGCTGATTGCGTCCGTCCCCTCCGTCCATCCGTCCGTCCGTCCGTCCGTCCGTCCGTCCGTCCGTCGGGAAAAACGGGTATGGGCGTTATTTATCTTCTCCCGTCTTTTAGGCGGATAAGATAGTCACTGCAGCTGGATTTGAGGGGGGGGGGGGGGGGGGGGTGTTGAAGAGGAACGTTGCAATTATTATTATTATTATTATTTTTTGATGTGTAACATCTTAGCTCTCGGTGCACAGCATTCGGTGGGTGTAATTTCGTGAATGCGATGAAAGTCAAGGAACGGAAAATTGTGTAACAAACCACGGTGCTGCCATCTGTGGCGGAAGGCGCGAACCAAAGTTCACGTTTACAAATGTTAACTGTTATAATGCATTTTTTTTTTTAACGAGATGGGCAGTAATTTAATAAAATTCCTTGTCTAAAATCAGGTTCAGGTTGAGTTATATTTAAGTCTTTTTTTTATCATTTATAGAAGCCGTTTCATTATATAAGTTTAAAATTTCGGGGCTGCAAATGGAATGATTCGATAGTCGACGTGCCTGCTGCTGCAGCAGCGAATTCTAGCGGCTGGCACGGAAACTACGTGTGATTCGCGTCCAGAAATGTAGTTGAAAACACAATTTGCGTATAATTATCATGCTCGGTATTATTCAAAATAATTCTACGTTAATTTTCGTGTCAGTGTATTGTAATATATGCGTATTTGCAACATGAAAACACACTGATTTGCTCGTTTCCGAGGTTAGATTTTATACATCACCGGTGAGACTGATGGACTAGCTCACTTTTTTATTTTTATTGTCTCGTAATTACTATCAGTTCAATTCTCGTTCTGTAAATTAAACACTACACCTCTCTTGCATATGTTGTTCGGTCACAAATATTTTAAACGGATATTCACTAAGCCTTAAAAGTTGTGCAATTGTTTGTAATTATTGTCACTTAGGCAGTTTTTTTGCACTCATTATATTACACTTAGTTAATATCCGTTGAACATATTTGAGACAAAACAACTAATACAAGAGAGGTATAGTGTAGCATTTACAGAAATAGCCCTTTACTAATTGTAAAAAAAAATTTAAAATACCAGCATGGCATGTAAACCCCAGTCTTAAGGCCCGACCTCACCATTTCTGGTTATTTCATTTTCTTGTAATTATTACTTTTTAAGGGATGTTCCTTGTGTTTTACTTTTCATCGTAAATTCTACGCGATGCTAGAAAATTACGTCCAGTAACTCCTTGTTAAAATAATTCTCGACTCAACAAGAGCAATATAGCTGTATTGATAAAAATAAACGAAATGCAATTTAGTCAAAGTATTGCGATAAAAATGCTACAACCGACGTTGCGTGAATCCGAACCGTTATGCTTGACTTCTTCTGCCAAGTTGGAATATTATGTATTTTCATGCTATTATTTATTTATTTATTCAATCAGGACAACTTACACGGATGTTGCAACTTATATGCATTGCGTTAGGTGTTTTGTAGAAAATTCAGTCGTAAAATAAATGATAAATAATATCTAATATTCGTAAGAAGTCAGGTAAAAAGTTAAAGTTATTATTTTTCTTTGCCTGAATAACTGCGGTGGCATTAATTGGAAGTTGATATTCCGAGTTTTACATAACCTGAAAGCATCTATAAATTTATTTTACATTCCCGTTTTCGATCTTTCTTTTTGAAAAAGTGAAGCCGAGACTTAACTGCAAAAGTTTTGACAGCTCGAGAATGTCCAAGGAAGCAGCCCCTTTTTTTCGTTCATTTTCTTGGTCCGCTTCCACTTATTTTTTACTCTGTAATTTTCCGCTCAGCTATATTTAAAAAAATCAAAATGAGATAGAATTTGATGCCATGTGGTAGTTCCCAGGAAGGCTATGAGGAGATCTCATAATGAGTTGGAATCACTTATGATAAATTATTATGAGTTTGCTTCTTTTATGTAGAATAAATATCTGTAGAAGGGGGATAAAAACGCCATTCGAAATTGAATTAATATATACAAATCACATTCAATAGTTATTGTGTTTATTATTTAATAATTTGTTTGTCATGCAACTGTGTACACGACCGTAAATAAATATCGTTTATAAAATAAATGTACGTTAATTTTCGTTGTTTACGTGTGCCTAGAGAAAATCTACATAGCTTTGTGGTACAAAGCTATTTCGTTTCTAGAAGTTTTAAAGGGTAGAATTAAATGACCCTGACATTTCATTAATGTACAGAATCCGGTTAAAATTTATGCCATTAATTTAAAGATAAATACGTCACCAATCAAATACCGCTCAATAATAATGAACCTAATGTTTCTTACGCTGGTTAAGGACACAATCCAGAATGAATAAATACGACTATGCAAATTCAGACAAACGAAAATACAAAAGGTTTTAATTTACGTTAACGTGAACTTATGTGTGTAGTTTCAGCAACAAGTCACCATAATTAATGAAAATAATGGATTGTGAAAATTAGATAGGTACTACATGACATACGTCGCATTGAAAAATAAAAGTTTTGCGGTCGAATTTTTTTTTGTCTAAATAGACCCTACCAATATTTAGAGGTGACAATATTTCAGTGTCCACAAAGTAGCTTGTTATCGACAGAAAAAATTTGCATCCAATAATAAATGGTGTTATTAAAAATAAAGTATTATTTTGTTTCTCCACACCGTATCTAGGTATTCATTTATAAATATTATGATGTGGACAAGAATTAGATTTTATTGCAATAATCTAAACGATATTTATTCCTGCCCATGCATACATTTGAAACGTATAATCTTTAACATTTTATGATAAGATAAAATAAAACCTACTACCAGACAGAGAGTGCAATTGAATGGGTTTGTTTCTTATAAGATTAATCACTGAATATTTACTTTGCAGCATTAAGACTCCCACCCCCCAAACACGAAAATGTTCAAAATACTATAATTAGTTTAATTTTCCTGGAAAACTGTAAAAAATACTGCTACAAACTGATTCATAACGGAGAAGTTTATACATTTGCAGACAAATTTTACACACGCCCAGTAGTTTTAACAGTTTCATAAGTCTGCAGAACGAATTAAATATCTAAGATAAAAATTTGACTAAAAATTACAGTATTTGGATGACTAAAAAACTAATATTTCAAACAAAAGTTTAACTAAAAATCGAACAGGTCATTCAGCTCACCAAATATCTCAGAGAAAAGACATCTTGTCTTTGGCTAGACAAAATTGATGAATAATAAATACTAATACTATGAAGAGAGGGAGCTTGTTTGTTTGCAAGAAGTAAACTTGAAAACTACTGAACCGATTTCAAGAATTATTTTCTCGTTATAAAGCTTTATTATTCCAGAAGGTAATAGGTTATGTTTGTAACTAACTTCGGAGATAAACTTTCAAACCCACTGGATTCTTGTCTCACTACGATCAGGACGTCACCGACAATATAACTCAGCCTTTCTGTAGTTATCTTAGCCATTATATACATATATATCAGGATTGGTTGAATACAATTTTAATTTAAAGGCCAGATACTAAAAACAAAAATCGCTAGTGTACCTTTACTTAGCGTTTAGTTTTATATAGATTCTTAAAAGAAAAATTAGCTACTAAGTGAGCACGGGTACTAGAGCTAATGAAATATAAAAAATTTAAAAATAAATATTTGGCTGTCAGTGAAGTATAATTATTCTTGGTGAATAGTAACGGAATTTTGTTCTTAGTTTTGGACAACTAACCAGCAGCTTTCTCTGGGTCGTTTTTCAACTCTGCATTTAAATTTAACCGCTCCACTCTTAATGCAACTTATAAGCATTGCATATGCATTCGTGTTGGCCTCGGTCTGAATTTTCACACAGATGGAAATTTTTTTTACTCTGAACGCAGTTATGAATACGGAGATCTTGCTGGTGGTTCGAAAGAAGCGCAGACGTCATCTCATTGATGTTTTAAAAAAAAATGACCCTGAAGTAAATTGCAACTTCAACACAGATCATCATTGGAGAACCCAGTCCTTTTTTTTTTTTTTTTTGCGTGCCGTCGCGTTTTGACAGGCGATTAACTGGCGTATGATTTTAATCGGGATCCAGATCATTTGCGTTATTTTGCGTCTCTGTCGCGGGAGGCAACGACGCGTGCGGTCGAGGTCCATCGAACCGAGAGTCTGCTTCAGAGCCTCGTCCCGGTGCGACGTAGCAGTTCTGCTACGCAGTGGCCCCCGCTGGCCTGCAAGATCGCCCGACTCTTGATTTGCATGTTTATTGCGTCCCTCGGAGCGAGCGCCGGCTCGCGACAAACGACGACGACGGCGCGCGTAATCCCGTCGAAACGTTCCCGGGACAAAGAGACAGCCGTCGACAGTCTGTCGGCGAGAGGCCGTCCCATTCCTGCGTAAATACCCAGGTCGTTAAAACGCTAGAAAAAAATGTGAATGAATCTATTTTAATGATCTTAGGCAGAGCCGTTGGCGTTAATTTATTTCCTGCGTGGCAATCGTAAAAAAAAAAAAAAAAAAAAAAACTCGCAAATTTCCTAGTGCAGCGACTCATCCCAAAAAAAATTAATTTCATAAATGTAATGGTATTTTATTTACAAAACTTATAATTTTCCTTTACTATCCAGCAAAACAGTTTTTTAAAAAAAATCTATTCTCGATTCTTAAAAGCGCTGACTCAACACTACCAACTCTCAAAACGTTCACGTTTATGGAAAAAAAAAATAGTAGTAAGAATTTCACAATCAGTGAAATCAAAGAGTTCCCACAGAAGGCATAATTGCTTTTACAATAGGTAATCACCTAAATATAAATTACCACGTACAACATGCCAGGAATCAGACACTTATCTGTATCAAACAAAGAATAAAGAAGATGAATGGGTCACAGCCACCATTTTTTCTAGAACGTTCCGCCATTTTAAATTACAACATTTATAATTATGACGTAATGTATGTCATATTGAAAATCCGTAATTACTACAAAAAAATTATAAAAACATATTCATCAAAGTCTTATTTAAAAAACGCACTTACGTTACGGACCTTGGCGTCCTCAGTTAAAACCTGGTAAGGGCAAATTAAAAAATGGCGACAGCTCCTTCCTCCATGGAAGCTACCAGCAGACTGACCCCCCCCCCCCCACCACCCATTGCTACTACCGAGGAATATATCTTACGCCAACCAGTAGCCATATTGGATCCGCCTTTTTGTTATCTCTTCTAGAATTCACTGCCACCATATTGGTTTAATTTTTACCCTCTATAGTGCATTAGTACTAATCATCAGACTGTCGTAGTATCCGCCATTTTGTTGGCCATCTTGTCAGACAACTTTGCCGCCATAATGAAAATCTGTAATTATTAACCTATAAATTCGGAAAAAAAACCGAAATTCAATAAAAAAATTGCTTTTAATATACTGATTGATTGGATCGATTCCAGTCCTTGGTTCGATACTGTAACGATAAAAAAAGTTAATGTTAATTAAAAAGTATGTATTTTACTAAATATCACCTCAGTTTAACATTTTAAATAATATAACAAATTTTACAAATAATTTTTATTACATAAATTCTACACTAATATAAGTTCAAAGAAGCAAATTATATGAATGTATTTTGTCTGCTGTAGTCTCCATGTAGGAAGAGCCTTCGACATTTTTTTTTAGCCTCACTAGGTTCGAACCAAGGACGCCAAGGTCCATGACGTAAGTGCGTTTTTAAATAAGGCTTTATAAATTTTTTTATATTTTATTTTTATTTTTGATGTGTAAAAATCTTAGCTCTCAGTATATGGCATTTGATATTAGTAATTTTGTGAATGGAATTGAACTCTAATGAGCGGTGCTGAGACTACGGCGTAGAAGTCTCTTAAATCTAGAAAAAATGGCGGACCCCCGTGATTCATCCACACACACACGCATATATATTCCCCCAGGTATTAAAAGTGCGTGTTTACTGTTTTCTGTGTCTTGATTAACTTATTAGTTATAATTACTGCGTGCTGAAGTATTTTAGCTCGTGTGTTGTTTGTTATCAACGATGCTGTTTTGTGCATATTATGAAAATTGACAAGGTAACCGGCATTTAAACATAGCCTTCTTTTATTCTATTTTTGTCACGAATTAATTTAATAATTTAATTTTTTAAAAAAATTGGCATGTATTTATTACTTATTTCTTACTTACTTGTCAACTGTTATCATGAAAAATTATTTACTTTTTATAATTTCGATATTTTTATGGTTTTTTTTGTAACCATGGTGGTTTGTTTCATATTTCCTTATAATGATATAAATTTTTTATGTTTATCACACTTGGCTTTATTAAAAATAATTCTACGTTAAATTTCGTGTTCGAGTTTCATGTTATGTATATTTGCAACATGATAACACGTGAATTATTATCTTGTTACCTATGTTAGGTGTTAACACATGACAGGCGAGTACTGAAAGACTCGCCCTATTTTTTTTGTTGATATTAACTAAGGATTTTAAATATGGCAGAAATGACGTCAGAATTCAAAATGGCCTAATCCAAAAGGACGATTTAGACTCATAATACAAGATGGCAGAATCCAAGATGGCTTCCGGGGCTCTGGGTCAAGGTAAAGGTCACTGTCAAGGCCATCAAAGATGGCATCCGTGACGCCAAATCCAAAATGGCGTTAGGCACCACGGCTCCATAACCGTGAACTAGGCGCAGGATGCACTTTTATATAAAGCTAATTAAGTATCTATGATAGTTAATAAAATCGCGTCCTTTATTCAACAATGGAATAACATATTAATCGAATAACCTAGGTCTAAAGTGTTCTTTTTTTTAGTACTTAAGTTTCGATGTAGCTATTGTTAAAGTCAAGACGGCCTGAAACACACAAATTTTTTTTTTTTTTTTTTTTTTCAGAAACCAGTGGAGCACTTCGTAATAAACGGATTCAGTGCGCATTTCATTTTAGTTTTTTTTTTCTTTCCTTCTTCCAAATAAACTCTTTGTTTGCCGCGTGAAACGGTTCGGCGATAACGGCAAGCGCTACACTTTTGTTTTTGTGTTCGACGGGGAACTTTTTGTTACTTCCTGTTCACTTGCCAGCGACGAAGCCTCGTAAAAACCTGCCGGGGTGGAAGTTTTGTCCTAGTAGTTGCACTCAGAATGTACCAAGTCTGGCAAGCGAGGAAACAAATAATTTTTCCAGGGCACAGAGAGGTTTCGATAATACGATTCCACAATAAGGTTGTATGCAGTTGTAATTTTAAAGACCAACCATCCAACCATCGCACCAATTACAGGATAGTTCTATAATACTAATTTAATCTTTATAAAAATCATATGTGAAAAAATTCTGAAACATGAAAAAAATTAGACACAAAATAAAAAGTCAGTTCATTCGCCCAAAAAAAAAAAAAGTTCAGTGTTGGAAGTCCTAGGTGAGCCAGCTGAAATCGCGCTTACCTCCCTTCAAGTCCATTAGAATACGAATTTAAAAAAAAGCTAAAAATTCGCGCTTCTTTCTTTTTAGTGTATATTTTATATACTTACATATTTCCTGTTTTATTGGATTTTGTTACGTGTGTATTGTTTCTATACAATCAAAACTTTCACTTTTCACACAATTAAAAATAAAATTTCAATAAAATATGAAAAACTTGCAGTTTTATTTTTATTGTATAAAACAAAAAACAAAATTAGTGAGTTCTGTATCGATATATTTGTAGAAAATTTAAGTTTTAATGAAACAAACCAAAAAAAGGTTTTACCAATCCACTTGTTTCAGCCATGATAGTAATTAAAATTAAAACGATTAGTCTTTATTTTTACTGTGAAATAAATATTTTTTTAAGTCTCACCTCCCGGAGTAGTATTTTAGTAATATCCGCTGCCTTTCATTCTACCAAATATTTTTTTGTCTTTGCCCTTTAAGACAGTTATAGCTCATAAAACTTTACAGTTAACAATTATTTCTACTCCCTTTGTATTAATATTTAGCCTAATGCAAAATTTAACATGTCCTATTTAAATAGATTTCGATATAGGTTAAGCTTTTATAAAATTAAAATAACACGCATTAGGTATATAATGGAAAATAAAATAGGTAAAACATAGAATAAGTAGCCGAATTTGTGTGTATGTGTTATTCATGCCAATTTAGAAACATCCCACTTAAATAGATTCAGTGATATGATTTTTCATTACTTTAACATAAATATTCTATTTTCACCTCTTTAAAGATAAAATTACGAAAAAATAAATTAAAAATAAGTATGTCGTTTTGAATATTTGCTGTTCATACACAAAATACTATGTATAGCTTAGCTAGCTTCGGAGATATAATTTTTTGTAGACCTTTATTTCCCATTTTCATACATTTTACGGTCATATTAAAATTAAGTTTGTTACTCTGTAAGAATTTTATTTATTCATACTTATTGTACTACATACCACTATTGTAAATTCTGAGACCGTAATTTTTCTTTACAAAAAAAAAATTAATTATTTTTCACCCCTCAACGGCAAAATTTCTAGAAAAATATAAGGGTAGGTTTTTAATTTATATTTTCTACCGAATATCTAGAATTCTGTTTGATTAGTTTTATAGAAAGGTTAAAGTTTCAATACAGAATATACTGTTTTCATCCCTTGGGGATTGAATTTAAGAAAATGATAACAAAAAATGTTTTTGGTTTTTGGCTGTATATTATTCATATCCAATATCTTGCCTCCTGATAATTAGATTAGGATTTATGTTTTTAAAAAAATCATACTACCACTTTTTCACCTTCTTAGGTGTAGAATTTCTGAAAGTGATAAAAATTAGTTAGCAATGTTTAGTTGATTGTTTTTTGTACCAAAAACGTTGAATCCCGTTAAGTTAGCTTTAGAGAATTATTTTATTAAAAAAGTCAAATCCCTTTGACGATCCGATTTTAAAAACTTGAATAACCACAGTACGATACTTAGTACGCATGTTGCTTATGCTAAGCTTCTTAACTCCCTCTTGGCTTACTTCGGAATTATAATTTGTTATTAAAAATATATACAGAACCTAACTCTGCATGTTTGTTATGCTTATTTTCTTACCTCCGGAGTTCTTACATACCTTTTGACTATTGACATCTTTAAGAGGTAGTTTTTTACAAAATAATCAAAAGGAATTTGCTGTTTTTGTCTGTTTATTATTGATAGCCAATTATTTTTAAAAAATTTTATTGGCTTCGAAAATATGCATTATTAACTTCAAAACTTATTTACACCTTTTTCGCTCTCTCTTAGGAATGGGCTTCTCTAATTATATGTAGTCAACTGTTTAAGTTAGCTAAAGTCCTTACTAATAAAATAGTTTCTCAAACTCCTTAAGTAGTTTTCGATTGATGCTGGAACAAACAGCCAAACGGACAAACTAAATAAAATTCTTTTTTTTTAGTTGTTAATAACACGTAAAAGCTGTTTCAGTTATATTTTTTTTAATCATTTCAACCACGAACACTTTTATTATTGACTTAGATTGTTGTTATAGAATACCAGTGTGTTCTTAACCAAAGGATTATTTTATTTCAAGGCTGCATTCATTGAGAAACTAGCCGTAAAATGATATCACAACTCTTTCGACGCGAACACATTATAGGACACATCTCATTTATATATATATATATTTTTTTTTCATGGAGTTAGTAACTGTTACGGGATTGCATTCTGTGACGTAGTTGAAGTCACTTCCTATCATCACCATCGCCTACTGAACTGAAACACCCAAAACTTAGAGGAAATAATAATTCTGATCACGCTTGGTGATCGTTTGTAGATATGAATTAGAATTCCCATTGTTAGGAACAGTCACTTATACAAAATTCAGTTTTCAAAAACTGTTTACACTACGCAAACACCACACTTAAACCTATGGTTTCGGTGTCCCTAAACACAGAGAAAACCATCGTCTGGACAAAAAGTGTCTTCGCGTAACATTCAAGGCCGCTCCTGTGTTTGTAACTCTATATTATATCATTTTAATGTAATACTTATTTATCAAAGAAACCCTAATAATTTAATAGCCAACAAAAATAAGCCATATGTACCGTAGTCTGTTTTCCTGATGAGTGCCGTTTCTTCGCTGCTAAATCTCGCCACCTTTGCAGCATTATTATGTCACTTCTATAGATTCTTCTTGTTGCTGAATGTATTGCATCGCAGGATTTAGTGCATTAACTCTGTAGATGAGTGAAATTCTGCGAGGCTCAACATTCGGTGTTTGATCTTCATCTCCATTTTCGTTGTCATCACAGTTGACAAGACGCCGCCTGAGTATTGGAGTGTTCTACGTCCACTTTTTAGGTTTTTTATGCTATGGACACGAAATTAATATTAGTATTCATTTGTACTATATCCACACACGTCTACTCACATAAAAATGTTTGTTCTTAATTTAAGACCAATATTATTTTGTTATATGTCATGATATTCATAGTTATTTGAACTTTCAAATGCCTATATCTCAGTTCCGACTTCAATGGACATGGAACACTCCAATTCTCTTAGAGAGTAACCATTTCTCCATTAGTTATTTCATGTTGACCATTAGCCTCCATCCAACTATCGATTTATTACAAACATGCATCTCCATCTCCAGGGATATGTTGCACTAAAGGTAGAATGGTTTCTTCGACTTCATCTGTGCTCTCCGTGTCCATACTTCCATCACTATGGATCAGTTTTTTTTTCATTTTTCGGTAATTGCTTGAGCCTTTACATCAGCTCAGGCCCTGCAACCCAATAAGCAACATCTTTCACATTAACGCGTTTAAATTTATCAATCATGTCTCGCCCTTCATCGATTTCTTCTATCAGTGTAGACAGTATATTCCTGCGATAGTTCTTTTGAATCATTTCCAATACGCTCTGATCCATAGGTTGGCATATGACAGTAACATTGGGAGACAAAAACATTGCCTTAATATCATAATCTCGTAGCTCCTCTGTATCAGGGTGCATTAAAGCATTATCTAACAACACAACGGCTTTTATGGATATCTTTTTCTTTCAAATACTTTTCTGTTGAGGAAATAATTTCCTTAAAAACCCAGTCTTTGAAAATTTTACTGCCCAACCACGTGCTTTTCTTGCTGTAGTAATTAACAGGAAGAATGTTTTTGGAATTGTTTTAAAGACTCTAGGAATTTTTGGACTTTCCAGTCATTACATGGTACATGTTGAGGTATCTTGTAGTATTGATGCATGCTAAAATTGTCAAGCTTTCCTTACTACACTTGTAGCCAGGGGCTGTCGCTTCAGTTCTGGCTGCAAAACTCATACTAGGTAACATTTTGTAATTAATCTCTGGCTCATTACCATTAAATATCTGATCACCCGTTAGGTTTTCAGTTTCAATACATTCCTTGAATGCTTCCATATTCTTCAAATTTCGATGACAGTTTTTCACCGCAAACACTCAACTGACGGATGCCATAGCGTTTCTTCCATCAGTCGAGCCAACCGACACTTGCTGTGAAATCTGGGTCCCCTTCATTGAATTCATTACGAAAATACCAAGGCATTTTGCTGTAAAATAGGCCCTGAAATAGGCAAACTTTTCCCCCTGAACTGTGTAAACCAAACATACAAATCTTTGCTAACTTTTTCATAGTCAAATTTTTTCTTAATTTTTCTTTCTTTGAATGCGCTCTCTGTACTCTTGATGCACACCATTTGTCTATTTCTGCTCTTTTTTTCCCCAGTCACCTATTGTTACACATCCAACGCCAAAGTTGTAAGCTATTTCCTGCATTGTCTCTCATTTGTCCGGTATTCTGATTGCCTCAAGTTTTTGTTCCATCGATACAACAACTTTCTTCCTTTTTGTCATAATAATTGTGAAAATTTCAACTTTCAAAACAACTCAACGTTTGTCAAACTGAGACACATAAGCAACACACGATAAACCGATCCATACACTATGATAAACTGCACCGAACTGATAGGCAGTGCGTTGTGCAGGAAGTGATGTAGGGGGTGAAGGGAGGGTGTAGGGCGTACGGCTTTGTGGAAGGAAGGGAGGAATGCCAGACAAAAGAGACACGGGCTAAAAATAGACTGAGTCCCGTAGCTTCACCTGACGTCGGATAAGCGAGACCATACATTCATAAAGCTCGGAGAATATGTAGGCATATGAAGTGAAGTTGCAATTGTATGTCAACCAGTAAATGAAACAGTGAAAACTATTTATCAAAATATTTTTAATACAAATGTTTAATTGAAATCAATGTCCACCGAAATTTTGATACCCAATTAAAGGTCCATACTGAACTATTACTTCATGGATGAATTATAGTTACTATAGGTAATAGGACAACTATTATTATTATGTTTATACGGGCACCACACTTTAACATTACTATATTACTCATAAATATTTCCACTGCTATAAGTGGTTTTCAATTGCGGCTTATGCCCAAAGTTACCCATTTCCAATATTAATAGTTTGACACCCATAAGGTTATTTACACTGAGAACCAAGGTTGCTTACCCATAACTCATATGAAATCACATAAAATATAAGTTATCTATATAGTTATGTTGGGCACAAACGAAAGCAAAAGTTCATTTATGATAAATAATAATACTTAAAGTGAATTAAAAATCAACTAACTCAGTTACCTCGGATCACACAATAATCTTTAAATCGAGACTACTAGGTGAAAGTTAAGATAATTATGTTGTGCCATAATGAAAACCAGAGGCATTAACAGGAACAATAAGTTACTAGGCCGAAACAGTTAATAGAAGGGGCTCACTGAACACAAAACTTCAGGCCTAAATACTTCAAACTTTAGTACCTTATATTTCCGTAGATAAAGGTAGTCCCGGTAATTAAATATTACCGTAACATTCGCCCTGGCTCAGGGGCGCAACAGTTCACTTATTCAGTGAAATATCTGCTGAACATATAGCTGAATTCCGCGTCGGAAATGTCCGACGCGGCCACACACACCAGCCACAAAAATGGCACCAAAAAAAAAAACTTCCTTCTTCATTGTTCTCTCCAAAATTATATCGTCAAATTTTCAACAATGACTAAAATTTTCATTTTAAAAGGTCCGCCGATCCATAGACAAATCACCTTCTCTTAATCAGATCTCTTTTCCAACCATTAAAACATAGAGAAATTGCTACTGCTCTGAGCAATAAACTCTAGGGATTATTACAATTGAAAGACATATAAACAAACCCTGAAAAATATTTAAACTAAAATTTCAGTGTTCTGAGATACTTAGTATTATCACAATACCTCAACAGAAATCGAAAAATAATATAACTTTTTTTAAATCATGACGTCAATGAAGCCAATGACAAAATCAATTCGTTCGTATTTTTTCTTTCAATTTTGGACTAAGTAGAGTGATACACCAATGATAGAACATTTATTTCAAAGGGCTTAAAAGTTTACCGTTATATTTTTATTTACAAGACAATTGTGCATGGGACATAAACTTATGGAAACGTACCAGGGAAAAAAAAAAGCAATTTCCGCAGCTACAAGAATCGCGAAATTTAACAGGATTTTCTCCGTTAGCAAAGTTACGATCATATTTATTGCTGCTACGTCAACTCTTACTGCTGTCGATTTCGAGCGTATCTATATTTTTTTTGGCTCCACGCAGTGTTCGCTTACCGCAAGCGCAGTAAAATAAGGTTATTTATGGGGCTCATAGAAAACAGAATGGCACGAGTCGAATGGTGGACACCGAATCAGACGGCGGGGTGGAGTTGGAAGAGAGATTTGTCGTTTCAATAATTTAACACTCGGTGGAAATAAATAAAAAAGATATTGATCCTAAAAGGCATTTATACATCTTGCACGTCGGGCAGTCAACGTTGAAAGGCTAAATTTTTTACGATATTTTTTACCATCAAAAATGACTTGAAGAATTATGACAGCAATAAAATAAAATGGGTTTGTGGCCACCATGCACTTTAGAAGTGAAACTTCAAACTTGAATAATTCACTTGAACGTATTATAATAATTAAAAAAATAACTGTGTGCGAGTATTTCATTACTCGTCTGTAACTTTTGACATCTAAACCTCAGTAACGAGCAAATTCACGTGTTCTCATGTTGCCGAGCGTGTTAAATATACGCAAATTTCTGTTTTCAAATAAATTTCTTGACGCGAATCACACGTAGTATCCGCGAACACCGCTAGAATTCGTTGCCGGAGCAACTTCGTCGACTATTGAATCATTAGATTTACAGAGCGAAATTTTAAACTTCATAATGAAACTGATCCGATAAATGGAAAAAGACTTGAAAAAATACTAAACCACTGCTTTGGATCTGATTTTCGACAAGGAGTTTTATTAAGATACTGACCATCTTCTTAAAATACACCAAACAGTTAATAATATAATTTTATATTTGCTTTGAGAACTTCGGTTCGTTCCATCCGACACAGATGGCAGCACCGTGGTAACACATTTCCGTTCCGTACGACTTCCGTTACTCTCACAAAATCATTCCTACAAAATGCCGTATACCAAGAGCTAAAATGTTTACACACCAAACAATATAAGTACACAATGGAGTTTCCCACAGGAGGTTTACAACTGTAACAATCATGGCAACAAAAACCCTGTAAAGAGTCTTACAGTAGTCGTTATAAGACTTCCTCTCCTAGAATCGAGTACCCAGACTTAGGCGTTGAAATTTTCGTTATGGTCTGATGAATCATCACTTAAACTTACCCTAATGGCTGTAAATAAGCTTTACTTCAAATGTTATTGCTGGAAGTTAATCCAAAAAAATTAAATCATTAATTTTTTTATTGAGTTCTGAATAAAGATACAATACATTTTTTCAGGTAACACACGCGAAACGTTTCATTTTAAAGTAACGAATGTTTATTTGTAAAAAATATTTTGGCTTGTAGATGATTAAGACATTGGTAAACACAGACTCTATATTGCTAGGAATCTGTTTAGTTAAAACATATATACATAGCTTTTAATATTTGCTCGTTGTTGCCAGGTGACTTACATGATGATCCTAGGTTTTCTTGTTTCATCAAAAGAAATATAAAATCCTAAAACAAACAAAAATATATTTTGGACAAATAAACAAAACAATAATAATATAGAATAATAAGTGGGGCTAAGACTGTTGAACAAGTATTTAATTATTCCAAAGCATGTTTCACAAGTAACTGTAGGATACGTTTATCATTATTTAAACTTTTCAAACATCATATGCAGTTACAAAACAGTGTATAACAAGAATTCAACCAATTGTAGGCACTTCCTACTTGAATTTTTCACAATTATTTCCTGTTGTCTAGGTAATAAGTTAGACTTAAGCATACGAATATACACATACAGAATATTAATTTCTATTTTAACACTGAAAAACAAATTTTCGCCACTGAGATGTTAACTTGGATCAGAAGCTTTGGTAGCCAGAATCATAAAACTTATACTGACATCTAGGAAGAGGTCACGTCTTTTGTAAATTTTTTCTCTAAGTTTAGGCTTGGGCTATTGTAAACATTATCAAGAGCAATGGATGACGAAAGTGTCTTTATAATCCAAAATCTACTAAATGTTCACTGAGGTTATTGGTAAATCTATAATGTTAATTTTATCTCGCCACGTGTCACTTAAGTGTAAAGAGTAATATGAAAAAGCTTCATCAGACAAAAGTAGTATAGGAAAGTATGTCCGGAAACATGGCGCTGGCGCGTGGTGTGTGGCCGGTGGTGTTTTCCGCCATCTTGGATTGTGATGTCACGGCGGCCATCTTGGATGGTTGTGACCTTGACCTTTGACCTTGACAATTGACCTTCAAAATGTGTCAAAATCCGCCAAAATTGGGCAAAATTTGCCCAAAATTCCTCAAAATTCGCCAAAAATTCCATTTATGTGGAAAAAAATTCCGCCAAAAAATCTCAAAAAATTCCACAATTCAAAAATTCCCGTTTTCGAGAGATAAATTCCCGTTTCGAGGGAAAATTTCCCGTTTTTAGTCCTTAAAAATCCCAGCGGCTAGAAATGTCCATATGTAGGCTTAAGCATCCATGTCTACAGCCTACGATAAGCCTCTGACGTCATCATGGATTATGACGTCACCGTTGCAATTTCCGTTACGGCCGCCATCTTTAACTTTTTTATTTATTATCCGATTTTAATAAAAAAAAATTTTAATTAATAAAAAAATAACTTAATAAATTTTTAATAAAAAATATTTAAAAAAACAAACATTTACGACACGGAGTTCGAAGTCCTCGGTTCGAACCCGACGAGTGCAAAAAAAATTAAAAATGGCGACCGATCCTTCCCCCGTGGTGGGTGCTAGCAGACTGACTCCCACCACTTTTTTCAAAGCATATATATCGTCACCTAGTATGACGTCATGTCCGCCATCTTGTCTTCGATGCTGGAAGCCATCATCATTGTATCGTCGGCGAGAGTGCGCTGACGTCATGTTAGTTTAGTTCTTATCCGCTAGAGTACAGTAATCATTTATTACTATGACACTCGCCATCTTGAAATTCGGCCGCCATCTTGAAAATCCGTAATTATTTAGCTAGAAATTCGGGAAAAGTTCCAATATTCATTAAATAAATCACTCATTAATTTACATATTGATTCGATGGATTCCTGTCCTCGGTTCGATACCCGATCGATGCAATAATGTTTAATTTTATGTAAAAAATAATAATTTCAATAAACCATGTTCAACATTCGTAAAGAGACTCTAAATCCTCTACGACCATCATCCTATCAGACATCAAGACCACCATCTTGGAAATCCGTAATTTTAAAGCTAGAGATTCGGGAAAAGTTCCAAAATTCATTAAATAAATCACTCATTAATTTACATATTGATTCGATCCGCTCCTGTCCTCGGTTCGATCCCTGGACGATGCAAAACATATTAATTTTAAGTGAACTATAATAATTTTAATAAATAATCATCAAAGTCCTAAATGAAGCATAGTTTCCAAATCAACCATCATCCTATAAGTCATTATGGTCACCATCTTGGAATCGTGTAATTATTTAGCTAGAGATGCGGGAAAAAGTTCAAAATTCATTAACTTAATGTGGAATCTATATATACTGATTGATTAGATCGAATAAGGTCCTTGGTTCGATCCCTGGTCGATACAAATCAACTTTAATTTTAAAAAATACCACAAAAGCGACAGGTTTGAGAAATAAAAACACCGCAAGTTCTTTTAAAAAAATTTATTACATAAATTCAATACACTACTACAAGTACAAAAAAAAAAACACTGACAAATTAATAAAGCCTTTTTGGATTCCTCGATTCAAACAGTCTTCTTATTGTACGGACTAAGCCTTTTACATGACTTTAAATGTCTATCCGATCCGTTCATCACCACAGCCAGAGACGGACTGAAGTCCATATCACTTATATATAGTCTCATTAGCCGGTACAACACATGAGTCAAATCAATAACCATGTTCATTATACGTCTCGGAGCATTTTTTATAATGACGATGTAAGCTATCGAGACGTGAAATTAGTTTATTGCACTTATTGCACTGAAATTGTATTCTTTGAACATTATTAGAACAACCGCTTCTTTCATGTCTGCGAGCATTTGAGGTGATAGTAAATGATGCACCACAGTATTTGCACTGATGCGAAGTACGCTCTTCATTAATTGAAGTATTCAATGCTGATGAAACTTTAGCTGATGGTGGAACAGCACATATCGAAGTCTCCTCCAGTGTTGTCAGAGGCGTTGCCAACGTGATCTGCTCCAACATCGTCGGCGCTGACGTCATGGTTCCCGTAGTCGATGGTACAACCTCCGAGTTCAACGTTAAAGACGGTAAAGATGCCATCGAGTTCGCAAGAACAGGTAATTACGCGATTTATGCACCAGATTAAACAATCTAGGTGATCCTTACACCGCAGTCGTCAGAAACAAACTGAGCGTCCTGCTGTCTAGGACTCGCTTATATACATGCACCGGATGGAATAATACGCTAGTCAAATCAAGAACAATTTATTATAATACTAGAGTCAAAACAACATTAAAAAAATAGAAGCACCATCAAAAAAAAAAGGAAGCACACTTGGAAGCGCCGACAACGAAAAGGCAGCACATTTGGAAGCACCGACAACGAAAAAGGCAGCACCATCATCGAAAAGACCGCACATTTGTCATTGGCTCCAATATTCATTGGTTCCATCAGTCTATTGATTCTATCAGTCTAGTGACTCCAACAGTCATTGACACCAACGGCCTTTTTCTTCATCAGCTCCAATGATATTTGGCTAGAATGCTACGAGTCTAAGAGACCATGAGGCTACAATTCTACGAGTGTACAAGACTCCTCCAACTACCTTCAAGTGTATAAAGCTCCAAATGCTCCAACAGCTCCAACACGCAATGTACGCGCAATACATGTAATTTACACACAATAAATGTAATGATTACACAGTACACACACAGGAAACGGAACGTACACACAGTACACACAGGAAACGGAACGTACACACAGTACACACAGGAAACGGAACGTACACACAGTACACACACAGGGAACGGAACGTACACACAGTACACACAGGAAACGGAACGTACACACAGTACACACAGGGAACGGAACGTACACACAGTACACACAGGAAACGGAACGTACACACAGTACACACAGGAAACGGAACGTACACACAGTACACACAGGAAACGGAACGAACACGTAATATTCACGCAACTGACACACAGTACACGCAGAGTACACGCAATTTACGCAAAGTACACCCAATGTACGCAATGTACGCAATATATATGTAATGTACACACAATGACTACGCTTCGTTCGCGCAGGACAAGCATTTAATGAAAACGAAGCACGTTTGGACGGAAATTCTATAAAACGAAAGCTCATTTAACGAAAAGGAGGCGCATTCTCTCGTTCATTCAACTTGGTAGGATACGATTTTCAATGATAAGTTAGGATATAATCTCTCCATCAGTCTATGAATCCAACAGTTTATATTTCCATTAGCCATCGACTCCAATAGTCATTGACTCCAACAGTCATTGGCTCCAACAGTCATTGCCTCCAACAGTCATTGTCTCCAACTACCTTCAAGTGTACAAAGCTCCAACTACTTCAGCAGCATTATGTTATAAGATTACATGACTGCTTGTTTACATAGCTACAAGTCAACGAGGCTATTTGGCTACGTAGCTACAAGTATACGAGGCTCCAAGCCATCATGACTACGCGACTACGAACCATGAGGTAACGAGACTACGTGACTACGGGTATTCAAGCTTACGATACTGCGAGGCTACAGAGCTACGAAGCTTCTAGAACATAAGTTCACGAGACTGCGAGAATACAGGACTACAAGTGTACACGAGTACTTGACTACTTCTTAGCTTCATCAGCTCCAAATGGCTCCAAATGCTCCAAACGGCCTCCAAATGCTTGACAGCTCCAAAAGGCTCCAAATGCTTAACACAGCTCCAAATGCTTCAAAAGGCTCCAATTATCGCATCTGTCTTCGTCGGCATTTTCTCTTTTGCTCCCACTGCTCCAACAGCATTATGTTATATGATTCCATGGATACTTTGTTACGTAGCTACAGGTCTACGATGTTCCAATGCATCATGTTTACGAAGCTTCCAGAACACAAGGTTACGAGACTGCGAGGCTACAGGACTACGAAGCTTCCAGGACACGAGGCTACATGGCTACGAGACTACATGACTCTAACTGATTACAATAGCACCACTCAGTGGTGAGAGTTAGGTTATCTAATGCAAAGCAAATTGATGCAAGTAGTTCTGGCTGTCATCAACAGATGTAGCCACGTGTTGCTTGCAGGTGAATATTAATTAGTTATTTTATGTGGGATGCGGGATGCTCACTAACGATCGCAAAAGAAGGAGGGCTTCGCTAGACACCAAGGAGAAGGAAGTTCGTCCATCCTGTTAGTGCTTCTTAGATTTCTCAGAGATTATTTGACTGAATAATGATATATATATTTTTTTAAATTTCCACCTGATAGAAATTTACAAGTGCTGATTTATTGGCAGAATTTCAATAATTAAATGCAACCTTGAATAAAAAATGACATGACTCATTAAGTAAAAAATTCTTCATGCAGAGATCAATTCCTCATCAGTAACCAGAAGCACTCGGAGAAAACCATCAGATGTCTAGTCAGGAATAATCAGGAGGACACGGAGAAAACCATCATAAAATTAGCAAGAATAATCAGCAGCACACGGAGAAAACCAACAAAATATTGACAAGAATAATCAGGAGCACACGGAGAAAACCACCAAAATATTGACAAGAATAATCAGGAGCACAAGGAGAAAACCGCCGCAAGTTTTCTTTGATATCATAAAATTTCAGGAAAAAATAGTAATAAAAAATTAAAAAAAATAAAATAAAAAAATACATAAACAAATTCTGGCTTGTACTAGAACTCTATTTTTGTTCAACAATGAGAAGTTCACAAGCTAGCAGAATCTGTTTATGTATTTTTTTATTTTATTTTTTTAAATTTTTTATTACTATTTTTTCCTGAAATTTTATGATATCAAAGAAAACTTGCGGCGGTTTTCTCCTTGTGCTCCTGATTATTCTTGTCAATATTTTGGTGGTTTTCTCCGTGTGCTCCTGATTATTCTTGTCAATATTTTGTTGGTTTTCTCCGTGTGCTGCTGATTATTCTTGCTAATTTTATGATGGTTTTCTCCGTGTCCTCCTGATTATTCCTGACTAGACATCTGATGGTTTTCTCCGAGTGCTTCTGGTTACTGATGAGGAATTGATCTCTGCATGAAGAATTTTTTACTTAATGAGTCATGTCATTTTTTATTCAAGGTTGCATTTAATTATTGAAATTCTGCCAATAAATCAGCACTTGTAAATTTCTATCAGGTGGAAATTTAAAAAAATATATATATCATTATTCAGTCAAATAATCTCTGAGAAATCTAAGAAGCACTAACAGGATGGACGAACTTCCTTCTCCTTGGTGTCTAGCGAAGCCCTCCTTCTTTTGCGATCGTTAGTGAGCATCCCGCATCCCACATAAAATAACTAATTAATATTCACCTGCAAGCAACACGTGGCTACATCTGTTGATGACAGCCAGAACTACTTGCATCAATTTGCTTTGCATTAGATAACCTAACTCTCACCACTGAGTGGTGCTATTGTAATCAGTTAGAGTCATGTAGTCTCGTAGCCATGTAGCCTCGTGTCCTGGAAGCTTCGTAGTCCTGTAGCCTCGCAGTCTCGTAACCTTGTGTTCTGGAAGCTTCGTAAACATGATGCATTGGAACATCGTAGACCTGTAGCTACGTAACAAAGTATCCATGGAATCATATAACATAATGCTGTTGGAGCAGTGGGAGCAAAAGAGAAAATGCCGACGAAGACAGATGCGATAATTGGAGCCTTTTGAAGCATTTGGAGCTGTGTTAAGCATTTGGAGCCTTTTGGAGCTGTCAAGCATTTGGAGGCCGTTTGGAGCATTTGGATCCATTTGGAGCTGATGAAGCTAAGAAGTAGTCAAGTACTCGTGTACACTTGTAGTCCTGTATTCTCGCAGTCTCGTGAACTTATGTTCTAGAAGCTTCGTAGCTCTGTAGCCTCGCAGTATCGTAAGCTTGAATACCCGTAGTCACGTAGTCTCGTTACCTCATGGTTCGTAGTCGCGTAGTCATGATGGCTTGGAGCCTCGTATACTTGTAGCTACGTAGCCAAGTAGCCTCGTTGACTTGTAGCTATGTAAACAAGCAGTCATGTAATCTTATAACATAATGCTGCTGAAGTAGTTGGAGCTTTGTACACTTGAAGGTAGTTGGAGACAATGACTGTTGGAGGCAATGACTGTTGGAGCCAATGACTGTTGGAGTCAATGACTATTGGAGTCGATGGCTAATGGAAATATAAACTGTTGGATTCATAGACTGATGGAGAGATTATATCCTAACTTATCATTGAAAATCGTATCCTACCAAGTTGAATGAACGAGAGAATGCGCCTCCTTTTCGTTAAATGAGCTTTCGTTTTATAGAATTTCCGTCCAAACGTGCTTCGTTTTCATTAAATGCTTGTCCTGCGCGAACGAAGCGTAGTCATTGTGTGTACATTACATATATATTGCGTACATTGCGTACATTGGGTGTACTTTGCGTAAATTGCGTGTACTCTGCGTGTACTGTGTGTCAGTTGCGTGAATATTACGTGTTCGTTCCGTTTCCTGTGTGTACTGTGTGTACGTTCCGTTTCCTGTGTGTACTGTGTGTACGTTCCGTTTCCTGTGTGTACTGTGTGTACGTTCCGTTCCCTGTGTGTACTGTGTGTACGTTCCGTTTCCTGTGTGTACTGTGTGTACGTTCCGTTCCCTGTGTGTGTACTGTGTGTACGTTCCGTTTCCTGTGTGTACTGTGTGTACGTTCCGTTTCCTGTGTGTACTGTGTGTACGTTCCGTTTCCTGTGTGTACTGTGTGTACGTTCCGTTTCCTGTGTGTACTGTGTGTACGTTCCGTTTCCTGTGTGTGTACTGTGTAATCATTACATTTATTGTGTGTAAATTACATGTATTGCGCGTACATTGCGTGTTGGAGCTGTTGGAGCATTTGGAGCTTTATACACTTGAAGGTAGTTGGAGGAGTCTTGTACACTCGTAGAATTGTAGCCTCATGGTCTCTTAGACTCGTAGCATTCTAGCCAAATATCATTGGAGCTGATGAAGAAAAAGGCCGTTGGTGTCAATGACTGTTGGAGTCACTAGACTGATAGAATCAATAGACTGATGGAACCAATGAATATTGGAGCCAATGAATATTGGAGCCAATGACAAATGTGCGGTCTTTTCGATGATGGTGCTGCCTTTTTCGTTGTCGGTGCTTCCAAATGTGCTGCCTTTTCGTTGTCGGCGCTTCCAAGTGTGCTTCCTTTTTTTTTTGATGGTGCTTCTATTTTTTTAATGTTGTTTTGACTCTAGTATTATAATAAATTGTTCTTGATTTGACTAGCGTATTATTCCATCCGGTGCATGTATATAAGCGAGTCCTAGACAGCAGGACGCTCAGTTTGTTTCTGACGACTGCGGTGTAAGGATCACCTAGATTGTTTAATCTGGTGCATAAATCGCGTAATTACCTGTTCTTGCGAACTCGATGGCATCTTTACCGTCTTTAACGTTGAACTCGGAGGTTGTACCATCGACTACGGGAACCATGACGTCAGCGCCGACGATGTTGGAGCAGATCACGTTGGCAACGCCTCTGAAAACACTGGAGGAGATTTCTATATGTGCTGTTCCACCATCAGCTAAAGTTTCATCAGCATTGAATACTTCAATTAATGAAGAGCGTACTTCGCATCAGTGCAAATACTGTGGTGCATCATTTACTATCACCTCAAATACTCGCAGACATGAAAGAAGCGGTTGTTCTAATAATGTTCAAAGAATACAATTTCAGTGCAATAAGTGCAATAAACTAATTTCACGTCTCGATAGCTTACATCGTCATTATAAAAAATGCTCCGAGACGTATAATGAACATGGTTATTGATTTGACTCATGTGTTGTACCGGCTAATGAGACTATATATAAGTGATATGGACTTCAGTCCGTCTCTGGCTGTGGTGATGAACGGATCGGATAGACATTTAAAGTCATGTAAAAGGCTTAGTCCGTACAATAAGAAGACTGTTTGAATCGAGGAATCCAAAAAGGCTTTATTAATTTGTCAGTGTTTTTTTTTGTACTTGTAGTAGTGTATTGAATTTATGTAATAAAATTTTTTAAAAGAACTTGCGGTGTTTTTATTTCTCAAACCTGTCGCTTTTGTGGCATTTTTTTAAAATTAAAGTTGATTTGTATCGACCAGGGATCGAACCAAGGACCTTATTCGATCTAATCAATCAGTATATATAGATTCCACATTAAGTTAATGAATTTTGAACTTTTTCCCGCATCTCTAGCTAAATAATTACACGATTCCAAGATGGTGACCATAATGACTTATAGGATGATGGTTGATTTGGAAACTATGCTTCATTTAGGACTTTGATGATTATTTATTAAAATTATTATAGTTCACTTAAAATTAATATGTTTTGCATCGTCCAGGGATCGAACCGAGGACAGGAGCGGATCGAATCAATATGTAAATTAATGAGTGATTTATTTAATGAATTTTGGAACTTTTCCCGAATCTCTAGCTTTAAAATTACGGATTTCCAAGATGGTGGTCTTGATGTCTGATAGGATGATGGTCGTAGAGGATTTAGAGTCTCTTTACGAATGTTGAACATGGTTTATTGAAATTATTATTTTTTACATAAAATTAAACATTATTGCATCGATCGGGTATCGAACCGAGGACAGGAATCCATCGAATCAATATGTAAATTAATGAGTGATTTATTTAATGAATATTGGAACTTTTCCCGAATTTCTAGCTAAATAATTACGGATTTTCAAGATGGCGGCCGAATTTCAAGATGGCGAGTGTCATAGTAATAAATGATTACTGTACTCTAGCGGATAAGAACTAAACTAACATGACGTCAGCGCACTCTCGCCGACGATACAATGATGATGGCTTCCAGCATCGAAGACAAGATGGCGGACATGACGTCATACTAGGTGACGATATATATGCTTTGAAAAAAGTGGTGGGAGTCAGTCTGCTAGCACCCACCACGGGGGAAGGATCGGTCGCCATTTTTAATTTTTTTTGCACTCGTTGGGTTCGAACCGAGGACTTCGAACTCCGTGTCGTAAATGTTTGTTTTTTTAAATATTTTTTATTAAAAATTATTTAAGTTATTTTTTTATTAATTTAAATTTTTTTTTATTAAAATCGGATAATAAATAAAAAAGTTAAAGATGGCGGCCGTAACGGAAATTGCAACGGTGACGTCATAATCCATGATGACGTCAGAGGCTTATCGTAGGCTGTAGACATGGATGCTTAAGCCTACATATGGACATTTCTAGCCGCTGGGATTTTTAAGGACTAAAAACGGGAAATTTTCCCTCGAAACGGGAATTTATCTCTCGAAAACGGGAATTTTTGAATTGTGGAATTTTTTGAGATTTTTTGGCGGAATTTTTTTCCACATAAATGGAATTTTTGGCGAATTTTGAGGAATTTTGGGCAAATTTTGCCCAATTTTGGTGGATTTTGACACATTTTGAAGGTCAAATGTCATGGTCAAAGGTCAAGGTCACAACCATCCAAGATGGCCGCCGTGACATCACAATCCAAGATGGCGGAAAACACCACCGGCCACACACCACGCGCCAGCGCCATGTTTCCGGACATACTTTCCTATACTACTGACAAACTCTTTGGAATAATTTGCTTGTATTATTGTGTCGAATATAAATTATTTTACATTTAAGAGTGCTGTCTACAAATATTTTCCCGAACACAAAAAGTAACAGAGTTGTAAATAAGGTCCAGTTCTCTCCCCCCCCCCCCCCCCCCCCCCAAATTGTACTATAGCAGGATGAGATACGCATTAATACTGAGGGGCGAGCACTCTCCTTTCCATAATTACCCGCTAACTACGTCCTCTCTCAAGCTTCTTTCCCGCTCTCAAAGACCTTTAATTAGCTTCATAGAAACTTTCAATTTTGTATTTGTTCCCTCTACCGGTGGTCTCTACTGCTTTAATGGATTCGCCCTTTTTACATTTTCACACGAAATTATCTCATTATAACACTATTAGATTCCAAGGAGAAAAAAAATTTTTTTTACACATAAGCACTTAAGAATTGGTTTGCGTAATTGTGAAACTTACGTGCTTTAAACCATAATAAAATTATTATTCTCATGTAGAACAATTGCGCCGCTATTTACAAACAGTTTACGGTATTGGAGTGCGTTCGTTTTTTTTACGTTTAAGCACAATATGTCACAAATTGTTCGTAACAAAATTTTTGTACTTGTTTTTTATACTAAAACTAACATGTTTCATACTATCTCACATAATTTTGTTGCATAAATTTGACTTTAAGTTTTAAATAAATTTTCATTCAATTTTTTTATCTTTTTAAATATAAACTTAAAAATCGGTGATATATAAACGTGTTTAAATTTAAAAATAAAACTCTACATTTTCAACTGTCAATTTAATTTTTGGCCTTGGTGATCTTTGAGTGGGAATAAGTTATTTATTATGATTATATTATTTGAATTGAAATAAACAAAATATTTTTCACTCAAAACATCTTATGTGGCCTTATTTTACGTAGATAAGTCTGGTCTTGATATTAAGCATAAAATTGTTATTTTTAAATTGTGCTCTTGGATTTATAATATTTGATACAACTTTTTTTTCACCAAGATATATATACCTATATATGTCTGCTTTCTTTAAATTGACATACAAGAAAAAGTACTGCATATAGTCATACCTTTCCAGTATAATTCATCGCATGTAATAAATTTGTGTCGTTAATAAAGGCATTTCCACAAGCTCTATGTCTCTATCGATCACTATCCAGATTATCGCAGACTATTTATTCTCTTGGACAATAATTTACAGCAAAATTTGCCAATACTTTTCTGATGAGTTGGTTACGAGGGAGATTTTTTTAACCTAATTAAAGTTATGACATTCCAACACACTACCTTTTCCTCGCTATTTGATTTGTTACAACATGTAACTCTTAGTATCTGCTAGGTATTTTTGTTAACGACATGTCAGTATCTTTGAACTTGTTTAACTAAATCTTACACCTTTTTTTAAATTTACTATTTTTTCAGAAATGAATTGTCCTCATTTATTTTCATGCAAACTAGCTTTGACCTATTAGTATAGTTTCCTACTGCAAATATGAGTGCTTACATTCATTAATTGCACTCATGTTGATTTTTTACTCTTTCGACGGCAGTCGTGACTTTTTTTAATGAGCTAGAATGGTGTATTTAAATTAATATCTTATTATTTAATTAAAATATTTAGAAACTATCCGTTAAAGTACTTGAAAATATTAATTATACGTGACTTCCCAAATTACGCGCTTTGAGTGCCATGGACTATAATTCCTCAAAATAGTACGCTTACATTAAAACAAAATTGATATATGCCACAGCCAGTATTATAGGTACTGTTAAAAATTTTCAACTTTAATTTAAGAACACAGGTTAAAAATTATCCAGGATTTTTATCAAAGTCTTCAAATAATTGTTGAGTATTCTACAAAGACACTCTGTTTGAAATATAACTCAGACCTCAGAAGTCGGAATATATAGGTGATTTGTACAAAAAAGATCTTGTTACGCGGCACTACAAAGAACGCTTTCGTTTGTTTGACGCCCGTAAATTTTCTGTAATTTTTAACAGTGTATGCCAAAGGGATTTACATTGTATACGAAAAAAAACAAAGATTTCATTCTCACAGTTCGTGGTAAACAAGATAAACGTGGCAAGCTTAAGGGCTAAGCGAGTTCGCGCAATTTAACTCAGGCACGAACAACTGGTGAGTCCTCCGGGAGAGATCTGGCGAGGGCAGGTAGATGAAGAAGCGTCGCCCTGTGAGAAAGGAGTTCCCGCAGTCGGCGAACCTGATCCGGTAGTTTGTCACAACCAAAGCTTTGTGGCGAGGGTTCCCTTCCCTGAACCGTCAAGGAATGCCTCTCCCCCTCTCGTTGACGCCTCTCCGAGTCACGACGTCTCCCCGCGTGACGCTCCGACGTGAGAGGGATCGTTGCTACACAGAAAAAAAATTGGTTGTCTGTAAAGTCGGTTTACGGACGATAGTTTAACGTGACAACGTCATAACAAAACATTGATGAAATGATTGCATACTTTTATGAATAAAATTGAACACCTTTTATTTTAATAATAAAAGAATAAATACTTGAATTTATACAAGTAATCAGATTTTTAAAATACAAGAATAATTAACCTTTATTGCCGAAATTGTTGTTGTAATAAGCAATGAAAACCACATTAACTTTTCACTTCACTTTATAAACAGTACAATGAGCGTAACGGGACACAGCGTAACGGAACAATGTGTGTAATGGGACACAGCGTAACGTAACAATGTGCGTAACGGGACACTTTTTCGTGCGTGCAGCCGGCGTTCATCGATTTATTATACGTTGTCACGTCAAAAAATATTTTTGTACTTTTAAAAAAGATTCCTTTAGAAACCAGTTGGCAAGAAATAATTTGCAATACAACAACAAAAAAGAAGCAACACATTGTTAAGTATTTCTTAAGAAAAAAATTGGCACGTAATTTTACATTTAAATTGATATTTCACTAAAGCATAATATTTGTAGACCAAGGCAACAACAATCGAATATTTTACAACTTGACTTTATTTCGTTGCGTCATGCTTATTAATGTGCGCAGTTAACACTGGAAAGCTATCCAGGGAACGGTTTACAAATAACTATTGGAGGTACTGGGACAACAAACACTAAGCATTAAAAATGCCCGGACAAGACTCTCAACCCAATATTATTGCGAACACTATTCTGCAGTGATTCTGTTGTTACCATGTAAACGTATTAATTTTTCAAACAAGAGTGATTTTAATTCAATTTTTCTGTTCCGTTTGCGAAAACCGCGGAGTCCGGATCGAAACGAACATCGTAGCAGGAATCCCCAGAAGAAGCGTGGCGTCGTGAAAATTCCCCTTGGCCCTTAAGGGGGTGCCTCCCATTTCAGGTCATGATTTTATATTTATATTAATCTCTGATCAACTTTTAGACTTTTTCATTTGTTTAACTTTCACGAAATGAAAAATATATACAGCGCATACTTTTTGCATAATTAGCTGCCAAAGTTACATTTTTAACGTTTTTAGGTTGTACAAATAAGGAGAATTAAATTTATTGCAGAACTTAAACTTTCTAGGTTTAACTGCAATGCCACTGGCTACTTCAAGATATGGTTTGCATGTCTATCACAAAAACTCATTTCATGTTTCTTGGCTGTTAAAAAACGTAACAAATTTGAGAATTTTGAAATCTCAGGTAAAATTATTTAATATTTTCTGAAAGAAATTCAAACAATTCTTGAAGTAGCCAGTTGCATTGCAGTTAAACCTAAAAAGTTTC